>NW_005434647.1:78242-130578 GCF_000315625.1 Guillardia theta CCMP2712 | reverse complement strand
TTCCGACGCATGAGATGAGGGAGGGACACTAGGAGGGGAAGCACGCCGGATGGAGGGGAGCAGAGAGGGGGAGGCAAAGAAAGTGCTGGGGAGTTTTGCTGAACAGAGTTGTCACAGAAACTGCCTGTCATCGTGACTTGCTTTGTGGCTGAGAGCATCCCCATCGTTCTTCGCCCTGCGCATCCTCTCTTCCAGCCAGTCACAAGCTTCCTCCTCCAGCGTCCCTTCCTCGACCTCAACGAGATTCCCATGCTCTATCAGGTGTCCTTCTCCTCCTCCTCCTCCTCCCTCATCTCATGGTTGTGTAGATGCTCAACAGTGGGGGAGCCTCGTGGAGGACGGAACGGGACTGGTGTATCCGCATGCTCAAGCATGCACCGCGCTCCGAACATGATCGGTCGATCTTCCGCAAGGTGCGATGCGGGAGGGTAGGTAGAGACACACCGAGGAAAGGAAGCAGAGAGTTGCGAAGGAAGACACAAACAAGCAGGAGAGAGAGGGAAGGGAAGGGAGAAGCAGTAGGAGCAGGAGGAGCAGGAGGAGGAGAGCAGGATCACGAAGAAGAGGAGAGCAGGATCAGGAAGAAGAGAGAAGAGCAAGGAGGAGAAAATAGTGACAGTGTGGCAGCGTCACGTCCTCTCGCTGCTCATGGCGACTCATGATTCGTTCTCCTGCGGCAATGACACGAGCTGCTCCATCCTTCAAGTGTTGCTGGCCTTCTCGCACACCCCATCAGGTCCTCCTCTTCCTCCTCTCCTTCCTTTCCCCCCCCCTTCCTCCTTTCCTCCTGCACCTGCTCCTGTCACCTTTATTCCTCTTCCTCCTCTCCTCTCTTCTTCCCCCTCCTCTTCCTCTTCTGCACCTGCACCTTCTCCTTCTTCGTCCTCTTTCTTCTCCTGCTCTCTGTGCTTTGTACTGTGCTTGTCCTGTCATTGTGTTCTCTGCGCCTCCTCCCTCACAGCCCTGCAGGTTCAGTGTATCTGGTCGAGCAAGCAGGCGTTCTTGCTTGGATCCGATCTTCCCTATCGCTCCTGTCTCCGGCAAGCGGCGGCAAAGACAGGCTAGGCACGTCAGGAGGAGCAGGAGCAGGAGCAGGAGCAGGAGCAGGAGCAGGAGGAGCGGCAGTGACAGCAGGAGAGGGGAAGAAGACGCTAGCAGGGCTGATGCTGCAGCTCATATACAGTCTCAGCGTGAGGCTTCCACTTGCTCGCCCTGTGCTGGCGTACGAGGAGCTGGCGATCTGCTGCCGGCAGGTGCTGGTCTACGCTGCCGCATGCATGGAGGAGGAGGAGAAAACTAGAGCTGTCGCTTCCTCCGCAGACGCCAGCAGCCTCGACATCGTCCTGCTCCTCCGTCTCCTGCGATCTGTGCTGAGCAGGAGGAGCAGGCTGCTGGGGGCTAGGGGAAAGAGCTCTGCCTCCTTCTCCTCGTCTGCTGCCTTCATCTCTCGGCAGGACATTCTCAGACTTTGGCAGAACCTGCAGGTGAAGGCGAATGCCAGCAGACAACTCTTCTTCGAGGTGGTGCAAATGATTCCCTGCTCTTGGATCTCCTCCTCCTCCTCCTCCTCCTCCTCCTCCTCCTCCTCCTCCATGTATCAGCTGTGTGTCTGCATGCTTCAAGCTTGCTGGCCTCGGCGGTCAGAGGAGAGCGGGAAGATGACGATGCTGGAGGTAGTGGCGATGGGAAGTGCAGGAGGGGAGGAGGCGAGGGCTCAGCAGCTGGGACAGGAGAGGAGGATCAAGTTCTTCTGGTGGATGGCAAACTTGTGTGCGGAGGATGACGAAATGTGCGAGGAGGTGCGGAGGAGGAGGAGGAGGCAGCAGAGTCTCCTTAGGAGCGCCCTGTTCCTCTACAGATTCCCTGCACCTTGCAAGCAGGCCGAGCAGCAGCTCGACGCTCTCAACTCCTTCCTTGCCGTCGTTACCGCACACGCCCTGCACACCAAGGAGGAAGAAGGCCAGGAGGAGGAGGAGGAAGGGCAGTTCACGATCAGACGGCTGCAGAAGCTGGCGAGTTACCTCCCGGACCCAAGGAAGGGGAGGAGGAGGGAGGACGAGCCGCGTCAAGACTATGACTCGCATGCGCTGGCGCTGCTGCTGCGATGGTTCTGGTCAGGGTGGGGGAGGAAGGGATGGAAGGAAATGACGACGATGATGGGAGAGGAGGAGGAGACGAGCGAGAGTCGGCTGCTAGTAGAGACACTCGACAAGCTGAGAAAGGAGGAAGCGGAAGTTGAGGAGGAGGACGAGAGGTAGCGGACAGATATATCAGAGCAGCTTGCTGTAGAAACCTTGTTCATATGCAATGAGAAACTGAAAACTTTCGGAAGCTTGCTTGCCTCCCGAACACACAAAATTTGTCGAAACGACCAAAACCGAGGAGGGCGGGCTAGGTGGATTAGGAGAAGGGCGGGAAGAAAAGGAGCAAGAGCAAGAGCAAGGTTGCAACGCCTCGCTACGTTGAGCTGAAGGGACTAGCTGATGCCAGGAAGTCGAATGTTGTTGCTGATGTTGGCGATGTTGCTGTGGATGTTGTTGTCCAAAGTTTCTCCCTGATCAATCGCAAAGGCTGGTCATGCTAAGGGAAAAAACAAGAGATGACGGAAACAAACGAGGTGGAGGGAAAGAAGCATGCATACATGCCGTCACCAGAATTGCTACGGCAGTCAAGATAATCTTGATGCTTTTCACAACCATCATCACCATCATTATCACCATCACCATCACCATCACCATCACCATGACCATCACCATCACTATCATCGTCATGTCCACAGTCATTATGTTTCGTTACCGAAGCGATCATCAGCACATCGTTGATCATGTGACGATTCCCCATGATGTCGACATGATCTGCATGGCAGTCAAGCCGAGTCTCTCCTCCTCCTGCCCTCCTGCTCCTCTTCCTGCTCCTCCTCCTCCTCGCTCACCCGCTGAAGTGTCTCCCCCACGCATGTCGATGAAGTTAGATGAAGGCTCGTGGACGTACTCGCGGATGACAGTCTGACGCGAAGGTCATAAGAAGGTGCCGGGAACAGTGGGACAGTTGCAGAGCAGGAGTATGAGGAGCAGGAGGAGGAGGAGGAGGAGCAAGAACAGGAGGAGGAGGAGGAGAAGGAGAAGGAGGAGGAGGAGGAGGAGGAGGAGGAGGAGGAGGAGGAGGAGCAGGAGCAGAAGGAGCAGGAGGAGCAGGAGCAGAAGGAGGAGGAGGAGGAGCAGGAGGAGCAGGAGCAGAAGGAGCAGGAGGAGCAGGACAGTGAAGGGGAGGAGAGAGCGAGGCTGGGGGAGCAGCAAGTCCACCTTAGATCCAGCAGGGTTCCAGTGACGGGTTTTCCAACCCCGTTGGCACCTGGAGGGAGGGTAAGGAGGGAGGGAGGGTGCAGCGAGTACTACATGAATCCGAGGGAGAGCAGGGGAACGCTGCCGTCTCCGTGTCCTCTGATGATGCCCAAAGAAGTCTGAGCACAGCAAGTGAACATCTCACGCCCCCACTATCTCCCCCTCCCTGTCTTCCTGCCTCCCTCCACTTTCCCTGTCCCACTCCTCTCTCAGCTTCCCTGTCTCCATCCTCTCCCCCTGCTCTCTCCCTTCCCCCCTCTCTCTGCCCCTGGCTTCCTTGTTCTCTTCACCATCGAGTCTTCGAGGGCAGTATCGATACGCCACTCAACATCCTCCATGTCCTGAGCATCTGGGATGGGAGCAGTGAGCTAGAGAGCAGCAGCAAGTGAGAGGACAAGGAGGAGAGAGAAGGAGGAAAGCTGAGGGTGCAGGAGAGAGAGTGAGAGTCGGCGAGTGCATGTTCCCCACCGTCGGTCTGATTCTTCGAGATGTTCTTGTTTGTCCTCTTGTAGAAGTAAGATCTCTGGAAGCAACATGAGCAAAACGAAGAGGAGCAAGAGTTTTCAAGGACGAGGACCTCCGTCTCCTTCCCCACCCCGTAGAGGCAGTAGATGGTGAGGTTGGGAGCGAAAGGGAGGGGCATCTCAAGGGGGTTCGTCCAGTACTTGGTCTCGTTCCCCAGCTCCTGCGATGAGCATTGCTCGCTCTTGTCCGAGGAGCGGTGAGTTCGCTTCCGCTTCCTGCTGTCGTTCTCGAAGGGCGTCGTCCTCAGCCCGTGCGAGTACCACTTGTGATAGTTGGCCAACTGCCCGTCCTGCACTGGCCCCTTGCTGCTCGACTCCAGCACGTAGTCGATGGCCTCCTCCACACTCAGGTCCTCCCCCTCCATATGCAGGAGGCTTGCGCACTTCCATGCTTTCTCCTCGTCGTCCAGCAAGTCGGGAGCTGGAAAGCTCTTGTTTCTCCCTCCCCAGAACACGTCTCCTCCCTTGGGAAACATGCTCGGAGCGCTGCCCCATGACCGGAACAGCCTCCTCCGCTCCCTCCGAGGGAGGTGATGATCTAGGATACCACCCATCACGCCCATCTCCGCCGTATCCTTCGCCTCCCCTGACAGTACAGCGCTGATTCCCTTGGGAACTCCCAGCCAGGGGATCGCAAGCCCGACCACAGAGTGGATGTATTTGTCCACCCAGTCTCTCCTCCTGTTGGCTGTTGCCCAGTGCAGGAAGTAGAAGAGCACGTTGCCGCCCATCGAGTGCGCAACCAGGATCGCCTTGGCCCCGTTGCCGTCCACCATCACCTCCACCTGAGAGCTCAGCCTCGTGAAGAACTGGTCCCGGTCTTCCAGCAGCGGGTATGCCAGCCGCCAGTCATAGGAGGCCATGAACATGGAGGAGGGGTCATACCCGATGTCCGCCAGGTTCTCTATCAGCTTCGACCACACCCAGTACCCCCCCACCACAAAGTCTGCGGCCTCGAACCCCTGCGCGCTCCTCAGCTTGATGTTGGGGGGGTCCAGCCCCGTGACAGGGTCCAGGGCCATATGCCGGAGCCAGCACTTGGTGTTGAGAAGCATGTTCTGCACCATCGTCATGGTCCCCCACCTGCCCAACAACTTTCAGACTCTCCCTCTCTCGCCTCCGCGTCCCCACATGCGTTGTCGGAAGTAACCTTTCGCACAGTCCTCCCCGCTCCACAACTCCAACCCGGTGGTTACAATCCCAGGCAGCATCACGACCGGGTGCTTCGCCCGAACTCCGTCCTGTCTGCTGGTGAGAATAGGCAAGCTCGAGATGCTCCGAATCCTTACCGCCCACAGGTTCACTCCTGGACGCTCGCAACTCGCGTTCTTGGACGGTGCCTTGGGTGTGAAGTCCATGATTTCTCGGAGCTGATAGAACAACCTGGCAAGCTCGTCAGGCAGAGGGCAGGAGGCAGGATGCAGCAAGCTTCCAACTGGAGGTCTGTCGGGGAGAATACTTGAATCTCCCTCCTTGCTTGATCGAAGGCGTTCCTCGACTTCTTCACGTACTCATCTAGAACTGAACCAAGAGAGGCGTCAGCGCCGCTGCAGGATCATCAACAGCACAACCTTGCAGAGGCAGCTCAGTGTCCCAGATCCCAAGGTTGTGACCCGCCCAAGGGACAGCCAGTCCTACGAAGAGCCCGACGACGAGGGAGAACCTTCGTCTTGCAAGAATATAGCTCACGCACCGAGCTCCAACTGTGCTCATCCGGCGTACTTTGCTCCCCGCGGCTGAATGCTTCTCACTGGGCAGGCCGTTTCTCACCCTGTCCCCTGGGTTTTCTTGATCTTGTCTCGTCGCATCCTTATCCTTGCCCGTCTTCTCCGCACCCGCTGCCGAGCCTCCTGGTGTTTGTCCCACATGGTCCAACTTTGTGCTGGCAGAGGAGGAGGAGGAGGAGGAGGGAGGGGGATCGTTCTTCCCCTTCCCCTTCTTCCCTGCCATCCTCCAGCACCTCGAGACAGAGTCTCCTCAGCTACCTACCTCTTGCCGTCTGTCCTCGCGCCCGACTGCTGTTTCGCTCCCTCCTCTAGCGTCCCTCCTTCTCGTCCAAGAGAAGCTTTGCTGATCCTCTACCTCGACAGTTCCACTCCCCGTACCCTCATCCCCCCACTCATTCTCCGAGCCCCTCATCCCAACACGGCTGCCCACACCGTGGCACCCGGTGACCGTGGCTGACACCTGTGCAGCACCTGTGCCCACTGACACCGCGGTCCGATCCGAGGGCGCCCGGGCGGGCTCTGCCGCCGTACGGTAGTAGGCAGTCCCTGCGCGCCAGTTACTAAGTGCACTTCAGTCTGCTCTGCGGGCGCCGGGCAGTGCTCCCGGGCCGGAGGCTCCGAGGCTCTCACAGAGTCAGTTACCCGTCCGACTCTCAGCCGTCAGTCACCCGTCCGACTCTCAGCCGTGGCAGGCTGGCAACTGACCGCCGCAGCGGCCAGTCACGCCGGTAGTACCCACCGTCAGCCTATGATATACTGATTTTTAGTAACTTAATAAAGTTTGAGTAAATGTTTGACCAAACTCGTCACCGCAGGGGGGCGGCGGCCGGCCCGGCCAGCCTGAGCCGTGCGGTCCGCCTCAGTGGACTCGATTCAAGTTCCCCGGGGCCGGGCGGGGGCGGAGTCACTCAGCGGCTCGAGGAGGCTGATCGGCCCATGATCATCCTTTACTTTACTCAAAGTTAAAGATCATCCAATGAGAGTCTCCGACATCATCCCGGCCTGGCCCCGGGCCCCCGGGGGCCCGGCCACGACTCGCCGGAGTCGGCTGCCACTCCGAGGCTCGGCAGTGGCGACATGACTTACAGCAATCATGGTGGAACTTGCCAGGCTTGAAACCTCAAGCCTGGGTATAGCTATGCTTGGCATTGTAACTTTCCGAACATCATTCGCCAGGGAAAAAGGGGACTTGTGTCGAAGAAAATCGTGGAAGTCAGTGAAGTATGATCAGCTGCATTCCAAGCAATGTGGAACTTGCCAGGCTTGAAACCTCACCAGTTGGAACTTGCCAGGCTTGAAACCCCACCAGTTGGAATGCAGCTGATCATACTTCACTGACTTCTACGATTTTCTTCGACACAAGTCCCCTTTTTCCCTGGCGAATGATGTTCGGAAAGTTACAATGCCAAGCATAGATATACCAAGCATTCTTTGACGTCGATGGTAGTCGGCTACAACTACATGTGCGTCTCTGCATTATTGGAGTGCAACATGCCATCGCATGCAAGATTCTGCGTGTAAGTCGCACTCCCCATTCCCTCCATGGAACGAGCTCTGCTGTGTTACTATTCCTCCCACTGTTCCTCCCATCTCGTGTCCTCTTACGTCACAATCTTGTTCCTATCATGAATAGTTTGTCCTCTGTGGCATTCTAGTAGTGCGAAACAGAGCATAGGAGGGCAGGATGGATGGGTGTACTTGGACCTGACCTTGTTCTTCGCCTAGACTTGAGCACACAGATGGAGAGACAGTACAGCTACGCAGCACCATGGCAGTGAGGAAGCACAGGTACACTGTCAAAGAGACATCACAGCTTGGTCATGAGACAAGTGCAAGTGCACCGATGCAGACAAGAACAACAGGTTAGGGCATCTGTCTTGAAAATCTACTCTCACCCCATCTACTCTCACCCCATCCACACTGATCATCGGAGTAGAAAGTTCACTGCAGGATCTCTGTTGTAGATGTTCAGTACAAAAGGGGGCCCACACCGGTACAACTTATACTATACATATAAATGGGAAAACAGTTTTAATTCTACAAACCACCTTTTTGTACTCCATTTGGAAAGATGAAACCTCCCACCCTACCTCCCCCATCCCATGAAGGAGAGGATCTGACACCGGTACTTCGAGTTCATATCCCACAAATACCCCACGGGCTCATCAATTATGTACCGGTGACTTTACCACCCACCCTGGTCAACTTCAAAAAATTCTCACTCGGGACTACCCTACACAAAACGTCCTCTCGCTACACTGTACCAGGTAACTACCCCACCCTAGAAGTTGACTCACTTACCACCCCTCCAATCCGCTCTTGCGTCTCCCCATCTTTAATACACACACCACCTACCCACCAGTCTCATGACATGGGATTCATGGGGGTGGTGGTGGTGACCCTCTTGTTGACTTCGAAAGGGCTCAACTTGTATGTAGGGGTCATGGTCGAAGAGGGTAGAAGCCTGAAGCTGTGGGTGCTCGATAAGCAATTTTCCGGTCATAGAGGTGGGTACCCCAGGAGTAAATTGAGACTGGTAAGGGTAGGGGTGCTAGCAAGAGGGTGCACAGGGTGGGGCAAAAGGACATTGAGGGCTAACCCACCCCTCAATCTGCCAGTCAAGTGATGGGGTAGCGACTAGATTTTACCGGACGCATGTCAAATTAAGGGGTGGGGTAGTCCAAGAATCGATACAATATTTTTATGTTTATAAAGAAAATTAGAATGTGGTGGTACAAAATAACGTCGAATACAGCTATAGAGGAATGGTACAGATCAGTTAGATGTACCTACCATACTTAGCCAGATATAATTGTGATTTATAATATGCTTGTTTTTGCGGGGAGATGCAGGGGTAGTAAACATGATAGGAACCGCGGCGATGCCGGCGTGTGAACGCGCCTCGATCGGCCTTCCTCCCCTCCTCCCCTCCTCCCTCTTCGTGTCTTTCTCATGCTGAACTGAATCCCTTCCTGTGTGTGGCTCAGTCGCGTCCTCATGGCATCCCTTGGTACTTGTTTGTGGACCTCTCCGTTTCGTGCTCATCCTTACACCATCCTTCGCGCATCCCCGTTGCTCTTCTCATATCCTCGTCCCGACACTATCACCCTGCTCGTGTATGACGACTGTTCCGCTCGCACTTGTTGGTCAGGACCTCTTGAACTTGGTGTTGGAGCTTCACTGGAAGAGATGATATCGACCCTTTCCCAATGAGAGTCCCTTGCTCCTCCTGCTCCTTCGTGCTGAAGTCTGCCCTTCAATACCATCTAGAATCATCATAGGCACGATGCCGAGGTTGTCATGGTGTCAGAGACAGGTACTTTAGGGCTTTGAGGCATGCTAGACACGAATGCCCGCAAACGAAAGTGAAAGGTCGCCGCTGGGCAGGGCAGGAGGCCGCCCATGCCCTTGCTCGTTTCGCATTGTCGCTGATGCAATGACTCGATGCTGTCTCAGGGAAAGCATGAGTCGTCGGGAATCGGATGCGACGAGTGTGAGCTCCGGCAACGAAGGTACTCTCCTCTGACCCGCGCGTGCTGGATTCTGACCGTTCCTTAGCTGGTGCTGTTCAGTATGAAGAGATTGACAACGATCGCAGCATCTATGTGCCAGAGGTGCGATGCTGGAAGCCCTCCGCCTTGCTTCTGAATGATTGCGTGCAGAACATCACTATAGAAGAGCGGGTCGAAGAGCTACAGATCTCAGATGACGTTTCGGATGCTGCGGGAGCAGAAAGGAACGGACCACGGTCGAACACAGGCACGCAGGACTCAAACACCCAATCTGAGAACAACCAAGGGAGCGACTCCAATGACAGCATGGACATTCCACAGGAGCACAACGGGGGGGAGAACGGTGATGAGAGCGAGGAGGAGGTTCAAATTCTTCGGTGCCACGAGTGCCGCACGGAGGAGAGGTACACTGCTGGCAGCCCGCTGCAGTGCGTGCACTGTGGGAGCGAGTTCGTCGAGATAACGTCGGGCGATAGCAGTAGGAGGAACCAATACATGTTCATGCGTGACCGCGCCATGCGGATGGCGCCGATGGGTTGGCACAGGAACTCTGGGGAGAGGGCAGGGAGGGATCTGCAGATTCAGATCTTCCGTGAACTCTTGTCCAGCTCACAGCTAACACTGGGGGATGATAGGATCGGGAGGCCATTCTCAAGATATTCGGAGACGAGGGAAATACACCCCAACATCATCTGTGACGGTTGCCAGATGCACCCAATCGTGGGTGCGCGGTACAAGTGCTGCCAGTGCGGGGACTTCGATCTGTGTGAGAACTGCCATGCTGCGCTCTCCCGCCGCAATGGATCGCGCATTCACGAGTGAGTGATTGCATGCCTTGTGTGTCTGTCTGATCATGCTCGTTCAGCACTACACACACGTTTCGAAGGCTCACGCCTGTCAGGCGGAGTCCAGCGAGGTTTCTTCAAGAAATCTCGCGAGTTGGGATGGAGAGCTCAACGCAGCATCGCCCTGCCTCCACCAACGCCCTAAAGGCACTTGAGACCCTGACGTACGAGAAAGGATCGACCCAAGTCACCGAGGATACCTGCGCTATTTGCCAAGATGATTACGAGTGTGGCCAAGAACTCACGCGTCTCCCTTGCAAGCATGACTTCCATTCTGCTTGCGTTCTGCCCTGGCTGAAGAAAGTTAACACATGCCCGTCATGCCGCCATGAGCTTGAAGCGGCACCGAACTCCTTCTTCGAGGCTGGGGCTGCTGACCGCGCTCAAACCATTCAATACGCCACCAACATCTTGGAAACTCTGTTCGACCTCAGTCTGGTCACTGCTGCAGCTGCGCAAATGAATGCGGCGAATGAAAACAACTCAACGAGGTGAAGCGACAAGGATTACAGAAGTACATTGCACCTCTGACACGTGAATGCAGGTTCGCAAGGCGCTCAAGGACTGAGGGCACGACGTCGACCTCTCAAGGTAAGCTTCTGGACGAAGCTTTCAGTTGGAAGCATCTTCGCAAGGACTGATGATGAGCAGGCATTCGTATGCGGAGGAGTGATGATCGAAGAACGCTGAGCAGGACTCGTTTGAGGAGCACGGTTTGATTGTGATGGTGCCGGGGTTCTGTTCTGAATGCCGCTTAGGAGGCTGATTCCCCTATGGACAATTTCTCAAGTGATCGGTGAGAGGGAGCCACACGCGCGTCGTCCTTCTGACTTGATGGGCTCAGGAGGCTAGGACGAGACAGCACTAGCAACTCCTCGGGGTCCAGGCGAAGCTCCAGCAGGTGGTGCCGCAAGGACTGTCAGGGAGACGCTGACGGTGGATGCAGGTTTATGTCGGCCATGGGTAACTTCGGACGTGCGATCTCTCAACGAGCATCGGATGCAAGGTCAGTATCAAGCTGACGCCTCGGGCAACCTCATCCGCCCGGCAGGTCTGCGATATGGAGGAGGATAGGATCGAACCAATCGCGTCACTCACGGGAGGAAAGGTAAACCTTGTAAACACAACCATGATGAGCACTTACAAGTTGACAGCGGGGCCGCATGAAGCACATGTTGAATGATTTGTTCGTGAACTGATACATTGTTTCTATTCTCTTTCTCTTTCTCTCTATCTTGCTTTCTGTCTAGCTCAACTGCATTTTCGCATCTTTCCTTACCAACACGCTGCTGCTTCTCTGATGATGAAGATGCAATAAATATTCTTTTCTCCATGGTCATCATCGAGCCGCAGCTAGCCTGGCTCTCGCTAACATCTGCTCATAATCTTCAATGGTTGGCAGCGGAGTATCCCGGTAGCTCTGAAAGCACAGTCAAGAGCGAAAGCCCTCCCCTCCCTGACCCGCTCCCATCCCCTCCTCTCCTCTCCTCTCCATCCTCCCTCCTTCTTTTCCTCTCTCCCTCCTCCTTCTTTTCCTCTCTCCCTCCTCCCTCCTCCCTCCTCCTTCCTCGTCTTGACCTCAGGGAACTTGCGCTTGTTCTGCCCACACTGTGAGAACATGTACATCCTCCATTCTGCAGGAGGAGTCAGCTCCATTGCTTCGCTGCAGCGGATTACAAGGGACCTGGCAGCGGATCTGCGTTGCAGAGCGAGAGCAGCTCGTCGTTGTACTCGAACTGTGGGAAGAGCGTGAGCGAGCAAGTGATCCCAGGGCCTGCGCTACCTGATCTCCTCCCTGGACGTGGAAGTACTTGAGAGGGACACCGAGCTCCTTCTTTCTCTCCCACTCAGCCGTAACCTCCTCCAGCATCTGGATAATCCTAAAGTCAAGACTCTTTCGGGGACAGGAGGGGGGAGAGAGGACGGGGAGGGCAGGGGAACGGAGATGAGAGGAGAGGAGAGGAGAGGAGAGGAGAGGAGAGGAGAGGAGAGGAGAGGAGAGGAGAGGAGGGGAGGGGAGAGGAGGGGATAGCAGAGGTGAGGAGCCGCTGAGCCTCTCCAGGGCCCGCAAAGAGGGATGTTGTGCTGACCTTCTGCTCAGAGGGCAGCTGGATTTCTCCCGCCCAGACCTTGGCAGCGTATCTCGCTTGAATCTCGAACTGAGGGAAGGGGACGATCTTGGCGGGGATGCCGATGAAGGCGATGGAAGGCATGGAAGGAGGGAGCATGTGCTTGTAGAGAGGAAAGATGGCGTTGTCCTCCACGTCCACTACTCCACTTGTCTGCAGGAAGGGGAAATGATACCTGGGCGAGGACAGAAGAAATGGCACAGGAAGCGATGCAAAGGAGCGCGGGGAGGGGAGGAAGATGAGGAGAAGCCGGGGGAGAAAGGAGGAGAAGGAGCAGAAATGTCAGCAGCTTCTATGGTACTTCGTCAAGCTCACCTGTAGCCTGTACAGTAGATGACCGCATCAAGCTTCTCTGCGACCCGTCCGTCGTCGAACTGCACGCTGTCATGCCCGAGGAAGCGAGCGATGGTGGGGCGCCTATGGATGTTCCTCTTCTCTCCGAAGGGAGGGGCGTTAGGATGCCCCCACTCCGGGTTCTGCCTCCAACAGTCAGCCAGGAGGAGGCAACCTACCAGTCAGCCAGGAGGAGGCAGCATCAAGGCAGCATCGGCACAGCACAACAGCATCGTCATCATCATCATGTTTACCATCACCACCACCATGATCATGATCATCACCATCACCATCAAGTCAGCATCAGCACACGAATCAACTCGTGCAGTGCCGTCACCTGCCAGGACCGAGCAGACAGGAAGACTTGGTTCGCCACGGCCCCAACCTCCCTTGAAATGTCCTCTCCCGACGCCGAGGCCCCCACGACGAGCACGTTCCTGCCCGAGAACTGCTGGGGGCTGCGATAGTTGTGCGAGTGAATCACCACCCCGGAGAAGATCTCGCTCCCCTCCAGCTCGGGCAGGAAAGGCTCGCTGTAGTGCCCGTTGCACACAGCCACGGCATCGAAGTGATCGGAAACACTCGACTCCTGCTGCTGCTGCTGCTGCTGCTGCTGCTGCTTCTCCGAAGCGGAGGAGGGCGCGTGCTTCAACAACCAAGAATGCCCTTGGAAACCTCTTCCTTCCTGCTGGCTCGCGCAGGGCTCGATGGAAAGGACCCTTCTCCGGAAGGCGATGTGCTCCCTGAGACCGTTGACCTCGCTGTAGGCGACGAGGTAGTTGAAAACGGCGCTGTGGTGGGGGAAGCGACGTGGGTCGCCGAAGGAGGTGTCGAAGTCGAAGTCGGAGAAAGACATGACCTCTCTCGGGAGGTTTGTGCGGAGATTCTCGTACATGGACGAGTGCACGCGCTCCTCTACCCCCACCTGCCCCAGTGGATCTCCTTCTGTCTGATTGCTGTACTGCCACACCCCTCCTACCTCCCCGGTCTGTTCGAAGACCGTCACCTCATGCCCTGCTAGCCGCATCTGCTTGGCGGCAGCCAAGCCTGCGGCTCCAGCCCCGATGATCGCAACCTTCTTGCTCCTGGGGTTACAGACTCCGTCGTTCTCGGCTTCCCCATTCATCCTCATCAGCCTCCTGCGCTGCCCTTGGCTACACGTCATCGGGGCGGCAGGACACGCCGAGAACGTCTTCCTCCTCGCAAGGTTGACGTTGGCGCTTAGGAAGCCAAGGTGGGAGTGCGCATGCTCCTGCCGATGTGCCCGCACTGTTGGGCGCTCGTGCTCGGCTACGGCCAGAGCACAGTCGTGCTTGACCAGCCAACACTCGACGCAGAGGACGAAGGAGATGAGTCTAGCGGCAGTCGCGTTGCTCCTCCGGGGTCGGACAGTCCGCACAGAGCTCATCAACTGCATCAAAAGGTCACGACACCTGTTGAGCTGTACTACCCTTTCTAAACTTGTTCTGTACCGGTACTGTGGCTGAATATGAAATTTCAGGACATATATATATACTTTCAGCGCAGCAGCTCCAGCGAAAGAAACGATCGAGATCAAGCAAGTAACTTGTGTACTGTATCGAGATCATGTTTGCCACTCACAAGCACAATTCCATGAAAGCAACAAAGCACTTCCTACACCCCGATCCGCACCCAAAGCTCAATCCATCGGTGCCAGCAGGGCAACTCGATACATCGGTCGCAAACGTGCAATTTGAATCACCTTAATCTCATCCTGGTATCAATCATCCTGAGAACTTCCACCGAACTGCCTTCGTCCCTCCCATCATGTGTCCTTTTCTTCCTGACTCCCATTGCCATTACCATCGCCCTTGCCCTTGCTCGCATCGCTATCTACATCTCTTCAGCTCCTTCCTCTACTTCTTTCTCTGCCTTCTCCTCTGTTTCCTCCTCCCTCCTCTCGCACCTCTTCTCCCGTCTCCTACGAGCTTTCATGGCATCCCCTAATTCACCATCGTGGGCACTAAAGCAGGCCGGCCTTTACAAAAGATTTAATCTTAAAAGTTTTGGTAGCTGCTCGAGTGTACCTCTACACTTAAATTTGTACCATTAATATTTATATTATACTTTATTATATAAGTTGGTACTGATACGAATATGTAATAAACCGCTTTCCAACAAATATTTCTAAAAATATTCTCCAATGGGTTCAATTTTTGTACCATGTTTCAATCATCTATTCATTGTTTACTCAAGATTAAGTTAAAATCATGTACCAACATAAAACTAATAAGTCCACCAGCCGGGCCGCCACCGGGCCCGACACTGAGTCACCGAGTGACGTACCGGGTGAGGGTTTGACTGGTTTGACCACGAGATTTGACCAGAGTGGTCAGTCCGTTGCAGGTTACAGGGGGAAAGGTCACGATGAGGTTCCTGGTGGGTACGGGTGTATACCCCCACCCCTATTTGACGGCGGATGTACCGGGACTTTACCCGGGTCTAGCGGTGTAAAAGGTTCACCCACCCCACTAGCCTAGTCAGCTGAGGGATTTCCTGCTGTGACCTGGGGGGTCATGGACCCACCATCTTTAAGTGCACCACCCACCCTTTATCTCGACTCCAACTCTGAATTCATGTACCCACCCCATGTGATCCCATGTGTTGCCACCCCTCGGCCTCCGGGTTTCCTGGTACCCCGGCCCCCGGGGGATCGCACTACCCACCCTGGTAAGAGGCTGCAACACTAACAAACCCCAGCAAACTTCGGTCCTTTGGGAATCGATGGAGGACCACCCCCACCCCTTTTTGGTAACCCACCCTAAGGGATTACAAACCCCACTTCAACGTGGTTGAACACACCCCACCCCATCTTGATCAATCGTGAAGGTTTTCATAGCAAAGTTAGTCAAAGGGGTGGGTATAAGATTTAAAGGGGTAAGCTCGTAAGGGGGTGGGGTAGGTTGTTGAGGCGTATTCATGAGATGAGTTGTGCATTGTTTTACTACCCACCCACCCACCCACCCACCCACCCACCCACCCACTTACCTACCTACCTCCACCAAATTGTACCCGGAGTCAAGTACCCCCTCTTTTGCCCATCATCACACTCGTACCCCCTAAATGATAGTTAAGTACCCCACTGTTTGACTCATGGTCCAGATTAAACTACCCTTGCAATCTCAGTACCCTATCAAGATTGGCTACCCCCTGGACGGGCTCTCCGCCCTCTGTTTCAAGCGTTCACCCCCTGCAAATCCGGTGTGAGGGTGGGTCGATGGGGGTAGGGTAGTAAATATTGAAAGTTTGTGTTGATGCAATCCGGAGAAGGGAGAGGGGAGGAAGATTGTAGGGAGACGAAGCGACAATGAGGATATCGACGTAGCAGTGAGCTAAGGAAACGATAACATGATTCAAGAACGAAGACAAGTATAGAAAGAAAAATTGAAAAGAATTGGAGAAGGATTCAAGTGTTGCAATGACCTCTTAGCTTTCTAGAAGTTCGACACCGAACAAGAATTCATCAGGCAGAGGAATTCTATGCGAGTGGTAGTCGCGTAATGATAGGCCTGGTTTATCTGATTTCGAGCAGTCTTGCTAATGATCAAGAGAGCATTTGTTGTGATCCGGTAGCCTCTCAACGCATCTTCGAGTGAATTTCAGAAGCTACAAAAAGTTGATTTAGCATATGACAGCAAACCAGATGTTGAGAGTGCGCACCAAGAGAAAACTGACGGCATTACACTCATGTTGTGTGCGTTCAGACTCTTCTTTTTCTCGTTCCGCGCTATGAGGTCGTTCAAAGCTTCAAAGATCACAAGACCCCTGCTGGCAAACAAGGCCTGGGGGTTGCCAGCATGCAAGGGCATGTCGTCGCAATCGTCCGGTGGACATGCGAAGAAGAAAACAAACGCAGACTCTCACGTTGCTTCATGGCAGCCAACTTATCACTCCAAGAAGCTAGACTTCGGTGATGCTGCCGCTTCTGCTGCTGCTGATGATGATGATGACATTGATGATGGTGGTGGCGGACGCTATGACTGACTGCCTCCCTCAGCCACATGCGATCCTGACTCCCTAGGGTCGGGCGCTCCTGCCAAAGTGCATAACATCATTCAAGGGGAGTGGATCCAGGGAACAGACGGAGCTTACGAGGTGATCCCCGACCCCATCGACGGCAGGGTAAGCCCGACAGGAGGATCCGGTCTCGCGCTCCTGCTGACGCTCCTGCAGCCCTTCATCGAGGTCTCTGAGATCCAGCAGAACAGCCTCAACGCCTTCGTTCGCAGCCTCAACTCCTGCCCCAAGTACGGGATGCACAACCCGCTGCTCAACGTCGACCGGTACCTCCTGTACGGGGAGATCTCGTTGAAGGCAGCCAACGTAAGGGAGCAGGCGAGCGAGGGTTCCTCCTGACGTAGTTGGCGTGCAGATGCTCAGGGATCCGGAAGTAGAGCGCTTCTTTGCTCGCCTGATTCAGAGGGTCTCTCCCAAGAGCTACGCGCAAGCGCGGGGGGAAGTGGTGGTGACAAGAAAATTCTTGGAGAACTTCTCAGGAGATCAGGTAAGCTTGTTCAACCTTGGCGGTGGTTGTGATGATGATGATGATGATAATGATGGTCGGGTGGATTTTGCTGCTGCTGCTGCTGCTGCTGCTGCTGCTGCTGATCGTGATATCATGACGGAGGGGAAGGCGACGACAACGGTGACGACTCGTGCAGGTTCGCTTCCTAGCAAGATCGTTCTCAGTCCCTGGAGACCACACTGGCCAGCAGTCGCAGGGATATCGCTGGCCGTACGGGCCAGTCGCTCTGATCACTCCCTTCAACTTCCCTCTGGAGATCCCTGTGCTTCAGGTGCGCTCGTTCGCCCTGCAGTAGGAGCAGCTGACGGCTCGTTGGCAGACCATGGGGGCGCTGTACATGGGGAACAGGCCGCTGCTCAAGGTCGACAGCAAGGTGTCCATAGTCATGGACCAGTTCATACGGCTGCTCCACTCGTGCGGCATGCCGATGGGCGACCTGGACTTCATTAACTGCCATGGCCCGATGATGCAGACGCTACTGGAGAAGGCGAGGCCGAGGTGCGAGGGAGTGAACGGGAGGGGTGGGGGCCTGAAGATGAGGAGAGGAGGAGGAGGAGTGACGTTGAGAGCAGGACAACACTCTTCACGGGGAGCTCCAAGGTCGCCAACATCCTTGCGGAGAGGCTGGAGGGACGGGTGAAGGTGGCACGACAGCTTCTGCTCCTCTCGCCCTCTGACTGATGGCAGGTCGAGTCCGCAGGGTTTGGATGGAAGGTACTAGGGCCCGACGTGCCGTCAGACCCTGCCGTCATCGACTACGTCGCGCATGTTTGCGATCAGGACGCGTACGCTTCGTCGGGTCAGAAGTGCTCGGCACAGTCGATCCTCTTTGTACGCCCCACCCTTGCCCCTCCTTCGTCCTCCTCACCTTACTCACCCTCCTGCCTTCAGGTGCACAAGAACTGGAGCAAAACCAACCTGCTCGACAAGCTGCAGCAGCTCGCGTCCCAGAGGCGCCTTGATGACTTGACAGTGGGGCCAACCCTCAGGTAACAGCTCCATCCTCCTCCTCCTCCTCCTTGAGATTCTTGCCCGCAGCGTCACCACTCAGACGTTCACGAACCACGTCGAGGCCCTCAAGAAGATCCCCGGGGCCCGCGTCCTCTTCGGGGGGGTAGAGATCAACGAAGGCAAGCACAACATCCCCAGGCAGTACGGGGCGATGAAGCCAACGGCCGTCATGGTACCGCTATCCTCCCTAACTGCGAGCAAGGAGAACCTTCAGCTCGCTACCACCGAGGTCTTCGCCCCTTTCCAGGTCGTGACTGAGTTCGACGACTCGGACATCCCGGCCGTCCTCGACGTCCTCGAGTTCGTTCAGAATCACCTTACAGCCGCCATCGTCTCCAACGACGTCTCGTTCCAGCGTCTCTTTCAAGGAAGAAGGTTCCTCTCCCCTCCCCCCTCTTTCCTCTAGTCTCCTCCCCTCCAGTCTCCTCCCCTCTTCTGTTCTCATCCCGCCCTCCCTCGCTCTTTTCTCCTTTCTCTCCCATCTCAGGTCTGATCTGCTCGCTACCCAGCGTGAACGGGACCACCTATGTCGGTATGCGCGCCAGGACAACAGGAGCACCGCAGAACCATTGGTTCGGTCCTGCCGGGGACCCGAGGTGAGGAGGAGGAGGAGGGCGGAGGAGGGGAGGGCGGATGTGACATCCGCTTCAGAGCCGCAGGCATCGGAACCAAGGAGGCGATTCACGTGACCTGGTCCTGCCATCGAGAGTTTATCCACGACAACGACCTTTCCTTCATTAAGAACTGGAAGCTCCCAGCTCGCACCTGAGCTACATCCCAACACAGGCGCCCTCGAAGATAGCTGTATCTTACTGGTTTATTAGACTACTTGCCCCTAGACACCTTGAACGGCTGCGTCTTCATCCTGATCCTTCCCGACACCTTGGACCGCTCGCTCCCTTCCCCCTCTCCCTCTTCCTGCACCTCTTTGGCTTGCACGGCCGCGCTATCCCGCGTCTTCCTGCATACCTTGCAGAACCACTCACCTTCCGGCACCTGCGAGAGCCTCGGCCACGTGCACTCGACGTGGTACGCATCGTCGCAGCCGTCGCACAAGATCATTCGCTCGTCGCCCTCGCTCAGCCCGCACTTCTTGCACGTCACGTACTCCCACGGATCTGCCACCTCCGCCGGGTTCACTCCCTCGACCTCCATCGAGCGCACGGCCTGCAGCAGCAGGTGCGGCTCAAGGGAGAAGTTCTCAGAGGGGACGGGGAGCTCCTCGAAGACAGACACCAGCCTCTTCCCGTCCTCTCCCTCCTTCTCCACTGGGTCGGATTGAGATTTGCTGCTGCTCTGGCTCTGGCAGGCGGTCGAGTCTTCTGAGGCGTGCTCCGCTGCGCTTGCTTTTCCCTTGACCTTGTGCGAGAGGTCAGGGAGAGGGTCAGCGTCAGGAGCCCCTGCTTTGCTGCTTCTGCTCCAATGCTGCAGGATTCGAGATCTGAGCTCCTCTTTCGTTCCCTTCTTGCAAACCTCCAGGTCCTCGGCAATCTGCTCCATGGTGGTCAACTTGATGGAAGCCAAGGAAATCCACTGCAGCGCCTGCCCGACTTCCATGATCCTCCTGACCAGCAGAGCTTTCTTGCCAGTGTGGTCTAACCCCAGGTTCAGGCAGATTGTTCGCAGAGTCGCCTTGCTGAGCTTGAGCATCTTCCTTTCATGCGGGTCATCGGTGGGCCTCTCCTGCTCACCACTGTCTTCCAGTGCTTCGTCAGACTTGACTTGGGAACGTTCCTCTACGTTATTTCCGCGATGGAAAAAGTTGTGTTCAATCCGGGTTCTGATCTCGTCTTTCGTGCCTTTCTTTGGCAGGCCCAGGTCCACGCAGATCGCTTCTAGTGCTGACAACTTGAGACTGGGTAGGGTAGGAACCGCTTGGTCGGGCAGAGCAGCTGCGATGCGATCACGAATCTCAGCTTTGGATCCCTTGTCGTCCAGTCCGAGGTCATGACAGATCAGCCTGATGGTCTGCTTGCACAGACTTCGGACGAGGAAGAAATCCTTAGGAGCTCTGGCCGCCCCTCCCGTGAGGTGGCTCTTGTTCTTCTTCTGCTCCTTGAGGCACTCAGGGCAGAGCCACTCGCCCTCAGGGAGACTCTTGAGCTTTGGATGCAGACAGTCCATGTGGTAACCGTCGTTGCAACGATCGCACAGCACCAGCTGGTCATCTCGATCCCCCGTACCGCATATACGGCAGAAGATCATTTGCCAAGGGACGGGCTTCAGTTGAGCGGCTTCATCCGTCTTGGCATCCACCTGCCCTTCTCGTCTCATGCTCTTAGACGAGCCCTTGTCTGGCTGTTCGACCTGAGCCTCACCACCTTTCTTGGTCGCGTGCTCTGGTTTGGGTCGATTGGCGTTCTTCATCATGTGATACAGCTTCGCTCTCGCGTCATCTCCCGACATGTTTGTACCGTAGTCGACGGATATCGCCTCGAGTGTTTCTGGCGTGAGCAGGTTTGAGTATATCCAAGCGAACACATCCTCCTCATGCAAGCGCATCAAGCTGAGCAAGAGCTGTGACCTGGTCTTCTGCACCTGCATCTTCAGGAGAGGTACTTTTCGATTGATGGGGACCCCAAGGTCGTAGCAGATCATTCGCACAGTCTCTCGCTTGAGCGGGTCCATGGCTGCAACCTTAGATGGGTCGACCTTGGAAAGACCACTGGACGCCAACACAGAACGAGACTTGTCCTTGAAGAACTTCTGGTACAGCAAGCGAGACGACTTGACCTTCTCTTTGACAGCCTGAGGTTCCGCGGACAAATCGCGGGCCTTGCTGAATTTTCGTGGGCTGCCCGACGCACTCTGAAGCAAGAATTTCAACTTGGACTGCCTCAACATCCTTGGGCTGGAGATGATTGGCAAGCCAGCTTGCTTTGGATTCGCGATGCTCTTGGTCGGACGTGCTCGTTTCAGCGACTTTACCGCTGCATTCTGTTTCTGCATGGGAGAATCATGAGATGAGATGAAATCAAGTCTTCTCTTGGGTAATTCAGGCGTGTCTTCCGCCTCGTTCAGAAGTTGCTCCCCGGATTCAGACGAGTCACAAGATGCTCGGGAATCAAGAAGATCCAGATGCTCGCAGATACCAGCGACCTCCTTTACGCTGGCATGAGGCCCATAAACCCCCGGCTTTAAAGCCGTGAGCGCGTCTCCTCCTGAACAATCACCCAGGTCCAAATCTCTGACAAAAACTGGCACTCGCTTGCCTAAATTCGTGTAGATTCCTCCTTCAACGTCCAGATATTTTGAGACCACTTTCCTACTCTTGACATCAAGCACCATAAAGCTGTAGTCACTTCGAAACAAGTCAGAGCGAGGCTCTCCTTCAGCATGCACATCGCTGTGACAAGATCTCCTTGCAACCGTTTCAAAACCAGCCATGTCAAACAAGGATTTCACACAATCCAGGGCTCTCACTACGACTAGCTTGCACTCCTTTCGACTCTGAAGCTCCTCAAGAAACATCTGGAGGAGGAGGTCGCAGCAACCAAATCCACTAATCAAAATTACTTCTGCAATCTTTCCCGATGAAATGTCCTGCACTACCTCTGCCCTGACAGATTCATTCGTGTTGTCAGGTTCATGACGCGATGTCAAATACTTGCTGAGTTGCTCCATATCTTCTTGGCTGAAATTTGTGCTCGAGTCCTTGATGAACAGAAGGAGGCCTTGTAGCCGCTGGCGCTCATCATTCGTGCGAATCATATGCCCACTAATTTTGTGATTCCTCAGGCATTGCTCAACAAGTTGCTGGTCATAATGACTATCCCTCGAATCCGTTTGGACAGTTTCTCCCTCAAGCTTGCCTGATGACATCAGTCAGAACGCAAACTGATAAATGATTTCATCACTTGAATGCAAACGCTTGTTGGCTTCAAGCAAGAAATCATAGATTTCTTCCTTTAAATGACGCAAAATGTTCCTTGACAAAGATGGAAGTACAAAACTTGACTGTTGGTGAATGAGTCAACAATGAGGAGAGTTTTGTGTCAGCACTTACGTGTAAATCTGAAGACAATCCCTCGAATTGCGGGACTGTTGAGAAATCGTACTTGCTCTTGATGTAGTCAAGACCGAGGGCATGTATCGACCCTCCGCCAAGGGCCACAGGCATCTTGCTGCTGATACTCGCATCGTCGCTGAGGTTCGAGGATCGCGGATCGCTCTCGGTGGAGCTCATGTTCAGGAATTTCTTTCCTTGCGGGGTCTCAAAGATGCATTTGGGAACTGCCTTGCCAAACTTCATTCTCTTGAAGTTCGACCCATCCATGGGCGTGGAGATCGGCCTGTGGGGCTCACTTGCTGCAACCTGCCCTGTACCTGACAGTGCTATCAGGCGTGCACAAGGTAGAAAATTAACACTCATGCACACGAAGAGCGGAACAGCATGGAGAAGATGGTTTAGGCAAAGGGGAGGAGGGAACCAGGGAGGGGAGAGGGAGGTAACGAGGGAAGGGACGGGAGAGGAGGGATGTAACGAGGGAGCAGAGAGAGGTCACTTAGGGAGTTTGTCTACCTTGATGGTTCCCTTGCGTCCTCGGAGTTAACTCCAGGTCGCTGGTGTCGGTTGACCCTCGACCAGATCGGCTCTTCTTGTGCGAGTCTCCATTGCGATCAAAGCTCTCGCCCTTGCAGGCTCTGCCATGATCCAAGACAGGTTCTGACGTGGACTTCCCTTCCCTGCTTTCTTCCTCATATCGCATGCGCCCTCTTTTGGGCTGATGGTGGCCTAAGTATGGGCACAACGGGTGCGGAGGGAACTGGTATGCAGCAGGCATGCTTCCTCCAGTGCGAAGCGGTACAAAGTTGATGGCAAAGTCTGATGAATCTGACTAGTTGGATGTCTGAGGATACATCATTTGATGTTCCAGCAAAATCAGACTAGGAGCAGAGGGGCGGGCAGAAGGGGAGGGTCGATGAAGGTGGAAGGAGGATGGCAGCACCGTAGTGAAGTGAACACGACAGACGCAACTTCGCGGTAAGTATAGCAAGGCACTAGCTGCTAGGTGACCGAGAGAGACAATAAGATGGAAGGCAAGAGAGAACAGGGAGCAGCCAAGGCAGGCCCAAGAAGAGAAGGGAAGGCGAGAGGAGAGGTGGAAAGATCAGGGTTCAAAAGGAGTCAATGCAGGTTGATAATGAGAAGGAGAGAAAAGGGACAAGAGAGGGAGGAGAAGGAGAGGAGGAGGGGGGAGGGGGGGGAAGGAGCAGGAGGGGGGGGGGAGGGAGGGAGGGGGAGGCGGGAGCAGTTGGTAGGACGGGGAGGCGACGAGACGAGGCGCTGCGGCTCGACAGGGCGGGAGAAAGTTAAAAATATAATTAAACATGGTACGGTCCATCGAGTACCAATATCGTCTTGGTCGACCGCAAATCAGTACCAATGAGTTGTACTGACTTCTCTATATTGTACCAATTATTCTAGACTAAAAGTCATATCAGTAGTCTTTTAGTATGAGAGTGCAGTTTGTACTGGAGATTATCTTGGTACAAACCACCCCTCTGACAAACCCCTGGAGATGAGTAAAATAATGACTTGACCTCCATTCCTACTGATGACCCCCCATGAATGGATCGGAGTTTCGATTCAATATTGAACTTTAACATCTTTGTCTTTGAAATTTTAGAACATTATTTAATGAATTATGCACGAAATGTATAAGTTTTATTGTTGGCCCTGTAGTGGAGGGATGTTGATCCGTAACGCTCCAAAAAAAACAAAAAGTAAGTTAATAATATCATCGGGTCCGCCTCATGATAATTCACAGTAGCTATGCCGAAAGCGGGAGGAGCTTGTCGCGGTATCGCACTAGACGAGCCGCGATGGCAGGGGAGACTTGAGCTGACGGAAGATGCTTTTAGACATGTTTTGAGCTGACGGAAGATGCTTTTAAACATGTTTTGAGCTGACGGAAGATGCTTTTAGACATGTTTTGAGCTGACGGAAGATGCTTTTAGACATGTTTTGAGCTGACGGAAGATGCTTTTAGACATGTTTTGAGCTGACGGAAGATGCTTTTAGACATGTTTTGAGCTGACGGAAGATGCTTTTAGACATGTTTTGAGCTGACGGAAGATGCTTTTAGACATGTTTTGAGCTGACGGAAGATGCTTTTAGACATGTTTTGAGCTGACGGAAGATGCTTGTAGACATGTTTTGAGCTGACGGAAGATGCTTGTAGACATGTTTTGAGCTGACGGAAGATGCTCGTAGACATGTTTTGAGCTGACGGAGATCCTGGCAAAGGAGACTTGAGCTGACCGAATGATGTCAAAATCACATGAGAATCCTTTTGGGGCCGAGAGACTGTCAAGAGAACGCAGCACGTCAACAATTGATGAGTAGTTGAATGCCCTGCTGAGCGGAGGAAATGCCAGTGCCGGTAATCATGGGAAGGAAGGGCTCGGGTGGGACTTGATGGACATGCAACAGGACGGTCGTGGCTCTTCTCTCGAGGATCGACAATCGGCACAGAATAGCATCGACTGATGAATCACATATGAACTGCATCCTCGTGTCTTCAATGCCTGACACATTATTGCACGGCACCATCATCAAAAACAATTTCGTCGAACGTTTGAGTGGTGATTTCATCCAAGGAAGTGAACTAAGGAAGTGAACTCATTTTCTTCCAGCGAGAAACTCGAAAACTGCGACAGGCTGTAAAGAATTCAGAGATCTCGTTGACATCGTATGCATCCGATGACGTTCATACTCACAAGATTCGAGTCACATTGAGGATCAATACGAGCACCAACTTCATGTTGGATTAAAACACATCTGCTGCAAATATGGTTCCGGGCTTGGATACGCTATGAGTAGGTTTTACTAATAAGAAATTCGATAACATCCGATCTCCGATATCGCGGTGTCATCGATATTCAGGCCCCTAAAGCTGATGCCGGAGTCAAGTCCGAGAGTACTGTACCATGTGTATTACCTGATGTTTCAGCGTCACCTCGAATGACAGTTGCGCGGAGACGCCAAGTGGCTCATCGTCGATCATGGAGTGTGATTTCACTTCGTCAAGAAGCGTGAACCCGAACGAGGCCGAGCTATTTGATCACGATAGAGGAACAGTAAGAGCAGATGCTCTTGCCACATTGCAACCCGAAGGTAACGTGATCAACCAGAATACCAAGACGAGAGGATGCTATCAAAAGGAAACGTCCTACCTGTTGAAGAACTCATAGACACAACAACCAACTGACCCAAAATTCACCAACAAACTAAGAAATAAAAACACATAATCATAGATATCTACAAGAGAGAATAGCACACCCTCTCTCCTTGTGATCTCCCAGCCTTCCCCATGCTGGTCGTCCCGATACCTCGCAAATGTCCAGACAAGGAGACTCATGCGATCATCTCAGCAAGTGCAGACTTCAGATCGTCTCCTGCTTGTGAGCTACATGAGTCTCGGATCATGTCCTCCAAGCTCAGCTCCTCCTCCTCGCCCTCCTCCTCGCCCTCCTCCTCAGACTCCTCCTGCACATGCCGCCGTCAGTCTACCCTGCAACCGCCGCATGCTGTCCGAGCTCTCACCCCGGCCAGCAGTCTGGCCTTGTCGACTCTCTTCTCGAAGGCAGCATACATGTGCTGTACCCCCAGCTCATTGCACGCCCACTGTCGCATCCTGTCATGACGCACAAGACCAGCACACCCGCCTCCCTCTCTCTCACCGCGAGGTAAGGCTTCGCTACCAGACCCTCGTCGTTGGTGAACACGTCCTCCAGGATGGTCGAGAGCTGGTCGCCGTCGTCCATCGCTCCTCCCCTTGCCTCCTCCGCAAGCGCCTCTTGAAAGGCCTGCCCGACTCGTCAGGCCCCCTCCCTCAGTCCCTGCCCGCCGCCTATGGCGCACCTTGCTCAAGCTCCCGATCTCCGAGAACACCTTCTTCATCCCTCCTTTCTTGGGCGTCTTGTCTTGGTGTTTCTTGTACGCTACCTCCCTGACCGCGTGGAACCGAAAGTCTTCCGCGTCCAGCGTCTTCTTATCGGGGCTGCCTGCTTTCGCGAGGGCATGGGACATCAGGCATGGCTGGGACGCGTTACGGGCAAGTCGGCTTTTCTTGTCGTCTCTCAACTTTCTTTCTGCCTGCCGAGCGAGGTCCGCCGCGTAGATGGCGCTCATCCTGGGGGGGGGCACAAGGAGTGAGAGAGTGTCCATTGAGGTGTCTTAGTAAGGGAGAATTATGTACGTCAGTCTACGCCTTCTGCAATCTGTTTTTTCTTTGATGACTATGATTCTGATTCTTCGATTGAATTCTGCTGTCCGCGTCCAATTGTGTACTTTCTAACTTTCCCTTGCTTGTGAGGTTTGTCATCTTTGATCGCTACTAGGAGGCTAGACAGCATGAACTGGCTTCATCTTATCCTCGATGTTCTCGTCCCTTTTTCTGCACTTCGTTCCCTTGCCAAAATTCGTTTCCGCTTGCAAGTAATCACTCACCGCCCCCTTCCCACCCCTACCCCTTCTCCAGAAGTTTTCAACTCACCCTACCCCTCTCAAGATTGCAACACAACAACTTGCCCTCTTGCACCCTCCCTTTTCACCGGGGAATACCCACCATATCTCCTCAAGTGAATCCCTTTATTACCACCCCCGTGTACAATTCATAGCCGCTACCACCCAGAGCCACCCTTTGAGGATGGTTGTGAAGAAGGCAGAGATCTAACGCGCCTCTTCGTCTGTAAGCCTTTCAAAGTGTCAGCAGTCACGTTACCCTGAGTTTTTACCACTGTGAATGAGTCGCACACGTGCTGGTCCGCCGCCGTGAAACTGTAACGCCCGGCGGGGCCCGCCGCTTGAGGCTACGGTGACTCGGATTAGGCGGCGGGCGGACCGGGCCCCGGGGGGCGGCGCGGCCGCCGCAGTTAGCCCGGCCGCGCCCTCATCATGGCATGGTGACCGATCGGGATCTGAACCGTTTCTTTTTTAGAAGTACGGTCCGTAGAACCTCCGTAACGGATTAGAGGCTTGCTGAGATTCCAAACGTTGAGGTTTCAGTACAACCGGGTGACCCGAGATCCAAAGGGAGGACTCATGGCGGGCCTGGCAAGTTGCCTGTAGTAAACACCCAAAAGTAGACCGGTGGCAGATTTCAGATGACCAGATACGCTATTTGAAATATAGAATTATGATTTGAAGTGTTCTTGAAATCTGCCACCGCAATGTGACGATTACCGTCCACGGGAAAAGCAGGGGTCCTAGGAGTGGAAAGAAGGGGTCTGCCTCAAAGAAGTTTCCAAAAGGGGGTGGAGGGTTCACTAAAAAATGGGCCACGAATGAAGAGCTCGGAGCGAGACTAACAGGAGGAGGGAGAGTCGCAGGAGGGGAAGAAGGATAAGAAGAACTTGAAACAGGGAGAGGGAGAGAGAAGGAGTCAGTCCGTCCGTCTGTCAGACAGACAGACAGACAGACAGACAGACAGTCTGACTGACAGACTGACAGACAGACTGACAGACAGACAGACAGACAGACAGACAGACAGACAGACAGACAGACAGACAGACAGACAGACAGACAGACAGACAGACAGACAGACAGCAAGGAAGGAAGGAAGGAGGCAAGAAAGGAAGACAGGCAGAGATAGACAAAGACAGAGACAGAGACAGAGACAGCAGGCAGGCGGACTGGTGGGGTAAACGGGAGGCAAGAGAGACAGAGAGGTGGGGAAAGAGGGAGGAACGAGAAAGGAAGGGAAGAGAGACAACCAGCGTGGAAATATTCTCTGCGTGAGCCAACAGTTCAACAAAAGGGTGAGGATCAGAAAATAATTGGATATGGAAGTCGTATAATTGGAAGAAGTCTTGCTCCGTATTTAACATCTCTCGTTGATAAGAAACATGCACGCGACAAAAAAGAACCACAATCAGAAGAGAAAGGTAGGGCAAAGAGAGAATTTTCTACGATAGACAAGATTCCGTGAAAAGAGCAGAAGATTCATGAAAGTGTATCCAAGATATTGAATTTCTGACAGGGGCTCAATTTCTCGAAAAAGGAAACAAGGATACATACGTTCTCTTACCTTCTGTTGCTCCCCAAGCATGAGCGCATTCGAAAGCCAACACCCCCTCCATGCCGCAGACCTCGCTCGGCAGGCAGAAAGAAAGTTGAGAGACGACAAGAAAAGCCGACTTGCCCGTAACGCGTCCCAGCCATGCCTGATGTCCCATGCCCTCGCGAAAGCAGGCAGCCCCGATAAGAAGACGCTGGACGCGGAAGACTTTCGGTTCCACGCGGTCAGGGAGGTAGCGTACAAGAAACACCAAGACAAGACGCCCAAGAAAGGAGGGATGAAGAAGGTGTTCTCGGAGATCGGGAGCTTGAGCAAGGTGCGCCATAGGCGGGCAGGGACTGAGGGAGGGGGCCTGACGAGTCGGGCAGGCCTTTCAAGAGGCGCTTGCGGAGGAGGCAAGGGGAGGAGCGATGGACGACGGCGACCAGCTCTCGACCATCCTGGAGGACGTGTTCACCAACGACGAGGGTCTGGTAGCGAAGCCTTACCTCGCGGTGAGAGAGAGGGAGGCGGGTATGCTGGTCTTGTGCGTCGTGACAGGACGCGACAGTGGGCGTGCAATGAGCTGGGGGTACAGCACATGTATGCTGCCTTCGAGAAGAGAGTCGACAAGGCCAGACTGCTGGCCGGGGTGAGAGCTCGGACAGCATGCGGCGGTTGCAGGGTTGACTGACGGCGGCGTGTGCAGGAGGAGGGCGAGGAGGAGGGCGAGGAGGAGGGCGAGGAGGAGGAGCTGAGCTTGGAGGACATGATCCGAGACTCATGTAGCTCACAAGCAGGAGACGATCTGAAGTCTGCACTTGCTGAGATGATCGCATGAGTTTTCTTGTCTTAGATAGCTATTTGTCGCGCCCCTGCACTCCCGGAGGCTTTCAAGGCCTCTCCTTGCTCTTAGATCCTTTTCACTTTATCTCCCTTGATGTCTCTTATTCTCCTGGTGTTGGGCTGTTAATCGCTCTCTTTGCTCTTGTTTGTTGTCTTTCCATACACCTTGATTGATTGGATTATTTGAATATATTTCCTGATTCTCTAGGCCGGATATGTGCTTTTTTGTTTACCACTTGCAGTGCCCCGTCCAGCAACACCTTTCTGTCGCCCGATGATCTCGAGAGGACCAGCATCCTTCAACCCTCATACAATCGATCTCTCACTGAAAGGAGCTAGGAGCAGCAGACTTATTCAATACTCAGGCTTGGCCACTCGATGGGGCTGTGCTCCTTTGGTGCGATCGAATCCCAACGGGCATCAACGTCAAACACCCCGTAGTCGCGAAAACGGCTCAATTGTAAGACTTTGCAAGTTTTACCTCTGTGAATGCGGAATAGGAACGGGTTGTGTTGGTGACATAGATGCACTTACAAGAGTCGTGAAGCAGAAATGCAAACGAAGACAGCCAGATCATCGAGACCGTGACCGGGCATGGAGCAGGAATTGTTCCATTGTTTATTAGCTGGCTCAATTCCGACATCCATCGAGGCTCTCTCTCCGGCTCAATTGGCTCTCCTTTGCTCTCTTCCCCACTCTCTTGCACCCCGAAACCACCCCAGCCCTCATTCCCCCTTCTTCCCTATTCCTCTCTCTCTCCCTTCCCGCTCTACCTTTCCTTATCTCACAACTCTTCCTCCCTCGTCACCTCTCCCTCTTCCCCACTCTCCCTCCCTTCCCAATCACCTTGAATCACCTTGCTTGCGAGTCGGGCTCGGAGGGGCCCGGCGCCTTCACTGCTTCGAGTAATCAGTACTTATAAGTGTAATAAAGTTTTGAAATTCTGTGCCTATGTTTTGAAATATGGATTGTTGCCAGAACAAAAGTACCTCAAAAATTCAGGACTGAGCAGTAGCAGTTCACCCCTACCCCAAAAGTTCCCCCTTTCTAGTTTTCTGTCCCTTTCTAGTTTTACCACCCTTTCCCCAACTTTGTTCCAAATTTTGAAATCTTGATATTTAAGATTCATATACAAAATTTTTGTTTTCAAAGTTTTGGTGGCGGATTGGGAGGACAGAATGGACATCGGGGACATGTCGGTGGTAAGATTTGATGACCGGTCATTTTGTCTTCAATTCATGGGGTACTTGGGGTCATGAGGTCTCCCACATTGTCACTTTACTACCATCACAATCCATAGGACCCCCTGTACCCGCCCCTGGTTGTTCCTAGCATGAAGGTAGGTAGGTGGGTTAATGACTGTAGGACCCCTGGTATTCCCAAGTCTTCAATAACCCCACCCTCAAGGTCGTCGGATCTGATCACCCCCGAGACCTCCTACGTCTCCTCCGATGACCTCAAGATCAAGGGTTAAATGAATGGGGGGTGGTCTGTGCAGCAGGAGAAGGGGGTGGGTTACGTGGGGTCATACATAGAAATTTTAGGGTAGGGTACATGAATAATAAAATAGCCAATGGGCCATAGGGCATAGGAATAGAGTATAGGGTATAGGAAGGGAGGGGTGGGAAATGCGAGGGAATAGGCTGTGAAGAAGGGTAGGTACCGGGTGGAAGGTAGATGGGAATACCCCCTCTGCGACTATCGAACTTGTTGGAAATATACCAAGGGGGGTGGGGGGTCAAGAGGGGTACAGAAGGCAGGGGTCCCCTGCAAGACCAAAAATGTTTTATCGAGTCATTTTAAAACACTACCACTTCTCTGTTAGTCCTCTTTAAAACACTTTTGTGTACCATTGATAATATTTTTATTTCTAAAGCATCCTTTTTCCTATCTGATTAACTACAAGTTATTTTAGGTACTGAATTATTCGTTCATGTAACTGGGTAATATATATTTATAGAGATCATATCGGTAGACTTTTTCACAAATATATTTTTAAATGAATATTGTGTATAAGTTGTGGTACGAAATCACCCGTCGGCACCTGCTAGGCGCGTTGACCCACTCTCTGCAGTACAAGGCAGGGGTGAACCATCCTCCAACCTTCCCGTTCTCTCCCACTGCCATGGCGGCGCCCCCCGCGGTATGGCCTGTCCGCTGCACCACTGATGCTGTTAGCCCCGCGTTTGTGTTTTCGTCCATGCTGATATGTGGAAGAACATGTTAGAAACTTGATTGTGGGCTCCGGTTTAAGTCTTTTGTTTGTCCCTTGTTGCTTTATCACCTTTGAAACTGTTTAGCTGTCCTGCCTGTGAGGTGTTGCTCAATGGTCAAGCCAGTGCGTGCATGGAAGTCGGCAGGACCTTGGCCGTCCTATCCCACAGACACATGCTTCACTCATCGATGTGAACCTGCTGATAGCCACTTGCTGCTTCTTAAGAGAGGGCATGCTTCGCTCTATGTGGAGGGTGATATCTCAGCGGACGAGAACTTGACTTGGCTGCAGGGCGCCTTTGGGGTGGTTGGTGGCAGCACGGATCCACCACCAGGGGGTTCAAATTACAACATGGGGATGGTGGGTGGTGGAATGCAGGGCCAAATGGTTGGCTACATTGCGAACCAGAATCAAGGTATGCGTCGTCCAACTCGACAGATTGGGTCCACACAGTCTTGATTCCAATTGTTTCAACCTTGAAAATGATTTCCAAAACACTGTATAACATCTCAGTGCACCACCTTGGATGCCCAATGTTATCTTGTGTCCAGAAGCCAATCCTCATTCACAATGACTCTTGCTGTGCAATTTCGATGATTTTTTTTTGTCCATAGGAATGATACAAAACAATATGGGATTCCACGGAGGGTTTACAGCACCAATGGTGCCTGTGTCACAGAATATAATGATACAGAATCAGCACGGATTTCAATCTGTGCAACCTTGCCAACCCAGCATGCGTCCACAGGAGGACTCGAATGTGTCAGCCCCTGCACCTCAAGCTACGATTCCGAACCATGTGTACCATGGAAGGTGATATTTTGATATCTACGTTGGTTGACATCATGGAAGCTTTCCATATGAGTCGTTCCTGATGTTTTCTGTGAATCAGGAATGCTCGCAGCGTGCATGATTTTTATCATATCGGATCTACATTGGGGAAGGGAAGCTTTGCAGTTGTAAAAGAGGTTGCTTCAATCTTAATTTTGCTTCGGGAGCTTATTGATTGTGGGTGATTTGCAGGCTCAGCATAAACACACTGGTGTCCGAGTTGCCATAAAGATGATTGATCGTTCGAATCCAGGTTTGTTTATCGATATTGAGAGATTTCAGCTGATTTTAGTGTAGCGTTTGATGCCGATGCGTTGCGCAAAGAAATTGCAACGATGCATCGTATAAATCACCGGAACTGTATAAGACTTCATGAGGTTCAAAACTTTCATATTGCAAGGTGTTGGGCATCGATTTGATCCTTGCGGTCAGGTTTTTGAAGAACAAGGATATATATGTCTGGTCCTAGACCTCGTAACTGGAGGGGAACTGTTTGATAGAATAATTGCACGTGGTCATTATTCCGAGAAGGATGCTGCTGAGGTAGGATGGTTTACCATCTCACCAGCCGTATTAACTTTGGTTCAGGTTTCTCGAGATGTCTTGCAAGCAGTTGCGTACTTGCACGCTCAAGGCATTGTACACAGGTCTGATTCAATGCTGCCTTGTTGCTTCCATCATTCATCTTTTAGTTCTATTACATGGCATACTCATTTACTCTTTCAGGGATCTTAAGCCAGAAAACTTGTTGTACATGTCAAACGATGAGAGTATGCCGGAATACAAGCACATCAAAGTTGCAGATTTCGGTCTCGCAAGGTAAAGGGATCTTCCTATTTGCCGATTTCTCCCGGGTAGCCGGGGCTCTCTCGTTTAACTCGATATGATAGGTGTGGATCACCCGATTCACCCATGCGGACAATGTGTGGGACTCCAGGTTTCCTCGTGTGTCGCTCAAAACGTTTCAGCTAAAGTCTGCCCAGGATATGTCGCCCCGGAGGTGCTCGACCCTCGTCTAACAGCTCCGCATGGATACGGGCCTCAGATTGATGTCTGGAGTATTGGAGTGGTCCTCTACATCATGCTCTGCGGATTCCCTCCGTTTTACAGCGAGAACACTGTCACGCTTTTTCGTCAGGTTAGTCGAATCAGTGATGGTCGTCTGGTTTATTCATGAGTTTCATAGATTCGAAGAGGGGACTATTCTTTCCCGTCTCCCTACTGGGACAATATTTCAGATTTAGCGAAGGCACACTTCTTTGTTGCTATTCGCACGCGACTCATGTGCGTTATCAGGACTTGGTCAGGAGGATGCTTGTCGTTGACCCTAAACAACGTTTGACAGCTCAGCAAGTAATCCGTTGACCTGCCCATCGTCACCTCAGTTTTTCATTTCTGCTGACTGGATTTTGCTGTGTAGTGTCTCGAACATCAATGGATCGTAAATGCAAGCTCCCAGGAAGACAAATCCCTTGGCGCGCAGCACAAGGCCTTCTTGCTTATCCGCCGCTTGCCGTTGTTCGAGCAGGTGCTGCACAAAGTTTTTGTATCGGTGTGCTGAGGTTACGACGCAGGTTGATCCCAGCTGCTTGTCGGAAGTCACGCGAAGATTGAAGAGAGTCACTGTCAAAGCAAACGAGTATGTCATCAGATCGGGGGACGAAGGAAAGTGCATGTATTTCGTCGGATCTACGCCGCAGCAGACGATTGGAAGCGGGGTATACGTTGCGGGATTCCTGCAGTGCGTCTAATATGTTTGATGAAGGTTCATCTTGGAGAGGATATTGCCCACGGCATTCAGAGATCCAAGTGCTTGTCCGTTTTGGTTGATGGTCAGGAAGTCACGTGTCTAGGGACTGGAGACTACTTCGGAGAGGTGGGTCTGCTGCATGTCGTCCTCTTTCTGAGCTGCGCATAGGTTGCTCTGGTGTCAAGAAGCGATCACAAGAGAACAGCAGACGTGCAAGCCTTGTGCACATGCGAGCTGTTCGAGCTGAGCAGGGAGGACGTTGCCACCGTCATTAAAAGCTTTCCCATCCTGGAAGCAAGGCTTCAGTCGATGGCGGAGGTGCGGCTGCTGTGAAGGCAGTTTGCTCGGCGTTTATCGTGATGGCAGGCGAGGTTGCGGAGAGCTCAGAGCTCGTACTCGGGCTCGAACGGGAGCAACGGCAGCACCAACAGTCTGCTGGGGTCTGAGAACCCTGGTGAGATGCAGAGGATCAACCTTTCTAGAGCCTCAATGGAGTCCAACGGGAGCACCAACAGCTTGCAGTCGTTCGACATCAACGAGCCCTCGCAGTCGGAGGGAGCCGAGCATGTTCCGAGCTACGCCCCGCACGTTCAAGATCCCAGCCTGCCTCAGACCTCTCCTGTTCTCCAGGCTCTGCCTGGCATGCCCTACCAGAATCAGCCCTACGGTTTTCAGGCAGGAAACCACAGGCAGCCGATGCAGCAGTACCAGCAACTGAGCCCTCACTTGTCAGCCCATGGGCAAGTTGCTGGCCAGACCTCGGCCCCCCAACGACGTCCGCAAGACGCGCGTGCTGATGCAGCGAGCAAGAGCAAAAAGAGACCCAAGTACCTTGTGGTCTCTGCCGAGACGACCAATGCTGACTAGCTGATGCGCAGGAGTCAGAAGCGATCCAAGGGCGGGGAGTACTCAAACCCCTCAGACAGGGCACAGCAGTTCAAGCACCTCTACCAAAAGCAACCTTCTATGGCTTACCTCGCGCACCCTGAAGCTGTTCCGCGCATTGATGGTAGTTGGAACGTGTGCCGTTGCTCGCTGACCGTCACCCCAGGCATCCTGAGGATGAACTCGAGGATGGGAATCCTCGACCACGTCGACCTGACGTTCGGGTTCGAGCGGGGAGACATGGAGGGTCAAGTGTACGCGCAGGATGTGGGTGGCTCTAGTGTCGCCAACATGCCAGGCATACAAGCGCTGGGAGGGGGCATGCTGGGGATTGTGCCCAACGCTCCCCTGCCTCAGGACAGGTCGGGTAGCCCATGTGTCCCTTCGCTCCCTGCATCATATGGTATCGGACTCGCCTCCACTGGTGTGCACACGATGAACGTAGCGGAAGCTACGACGACGTCGGTGGTTCGTTTTGAGGATGAGGTGGGAGGATGCGACGATCGGGGGAGCAAGAGGCAGCGAACCACAGGGACGGGAGGGTCGAGGAACTAGGAGAGAAAGTTAGAGTGGAGGAGGGAGGGAGGGAAGGAGGGAGGGAGCAAGAGTGTAATGCGAGCATTTGGAGCGTGACAGGACAAAGACTAATTGCTGGATCATGCACGAAGGAGGGATTTACTGTAAATAGAAATTCAAACATCTTCCGCTTTCTGCTGCTCCTCCTAGTCGTTAAATTCATATTGATGTTCCTCCTTCATATTCAACTTCTTGCAGCATCTGCTCTTCTCCTCTCCTCTCCTTTCCCCTCCCCTGTCCTCGTTCAGTAGAAGTTCTGACCCGACAAGGCCCCCGTCGAGCGGTACAAAACAGGATCAGCTGCTGCAAGTTCAGTAGAGCATGAAGAAGAGTAGAGAGCGTGCGGACCAGCATAGCTCGGAACACTCCTGCTCAGAAACAAAGTCAGGTTACGACGGAACAGGAGGGATCCATGGAAGGGAAGGAGCCAGGAGGACTGAGGAGCGAGGAGGACTGAGGAGGAGGAGGACTGAGGAGGAGGAGCATACCGAGACAGAAGCTGAGGGGATGTCTGAGGGAGGTACGAAAGGCCCTGGATGAGGGTCAGGCAAGGGATCGAGCACGCGAGACACCAACGTTGACGCTGCTAGGGGGCTGCACTGACGTGGGCAGCTGAAAGGAGGCGAGATAGCGTGAGGAGAAGAAGAGGGAGGGGGAGACGTACGAGTACAGTCTGCAGGGGAGCAGGAGGAAAACGGGGGAAGACGGTGTCGGCAGCGATGGAGATCTGACACGAGCGTGAGCAGTGGAAAAGGAAAGAGATCACGAAAGAAGATGAGGGATGAAGCATAGAAGATCGTACAAGGACGCGTCAGGAAGGAGGAGCGAGGTGGGCGAAGAGGAGCAGGGCGAGGAGGGTGGGGGAGGGACGAGTCAGACCTTTTTTTGCGACCTCGATGAGTTGAAAATGTCCGTGGGCTGCGTCATGTTCCCTTCATTCGCCTCCCGCGCCTCCACTGGCTGCAACTCCATCTCCTCGTCCTCTGGTCCTGGACTCCTGCATGCGAGGATGACGAGCGAAAAGACGGGAGAAAGAGAGCTGGGGAGAGAGTTGAGGAATGAGAGAGAGCAGAGAGCAGAGAGCAGAGAGCAGAGAGCAGAGAGCAGGAGCACAGGAGCAGGAGCAGGAGCGCAGGAGCTCAGGAGCAGGTGCAGGAGCAGGAGCGCAGGAGCGCAGGAGCAGGAGCAGGAGCAGGAGCGCAGGAGCAGGAGTAACTTGACCTTTCATGCATGACGTGATCCATCGTGTAACCGAAGTTGCTGACGTCGAGCCCTTCGTCCTAGCAAGAGATGTGAGGGAGGCAACGAGCCTCGAGGCTTCACCTCCATCTTGCTCGTCGGCCTTACGCCCAAAGTGTTGTCGATGAAGGCGATAGTGAAGCATGATATGCCGGCAGTCCATGCGACTATGGTGAGACTACCAAGGAGCTGGATGCCTATCGTGAGGAGACGGGACAGGACGGGACAGGACGGGACAGGACAGGACAGGACATGGTTTGATATGGCCGGCAGGAAAGAGGACAAAAGGAATAACGTGCGCAAACGTTGGTTCGAATGTGTCCAGCAAGGAACTTCTCATGGGCAAGAGCAAGGGAGAGGAGGATGAAGCTCTTCAAACCTGAACTCCCAGCTGCTCTCCTTTCTCGCAGGCTGTGTTCACATTGGGATATCCCGCATAGCGCACGTTCTCTGCAGCTGCGTAAGGGGAGTTGGTGGGGTTGAAGGAGCTTCATACTGTCAGTGCAGAAAATCCCGACGCTCCACAGTCCCCAGAGCTGCATAAGTATGTTAACTGTGCCCTGCCCTGCCCTGCCCTGCCCTGCCCTGCCCTGCCCTGCTGTGCTCTGCTCTGCTCTGCTCTGCTCTGCTCTGCTCTGCTCTGCTCTGCTCTGCGCTGCGCTGCTCTGCGCTGCGCTGCGCTGCCCTGCGCTGCTCTGCTCTGCTCTGCGCTGCTCTGCGCTGCCCTGCCCTGCCCTGCCCTGCCCTGCCCTGCCTGTCCCAGTCCCTCCTCGCCTCACCCCTGCGCTGCCATAAATGTTGACGCCCTCGCATACATCGTCGACCTTGAAGTAGAGGAGGACGGCTCGACCTGCGGGCTAGTCAGCTGCTGAGCAGTAGGGAGGAGGCGAGTCCTCGCCGGCATTGTAGATGATCGGTGATACTGCTCCGATGAGGAAGGCCATCCAAGGGTCCACTACCGATGCCCCAGCACTGATAGCGACCTGAGAACACAGGATGTTAGGCAGAGAGGGGGAGGACGGGGCAACGGACAAGGCTGGTCAGAACGCCATTGAGGACGGGGAGGAGCGAGAAGCTCCTGTTGAAGACAAGCTCGATGATGGTGGCAACGATGACTCCTGCCGGACTGGGTGACAAGGCCGTCCTCTCCTTCTTTCCCTCTCCCTCCACCTCCTGCCGTAGAGATAGTCGTGTTCACTGCTACCTGTAGGTGTGAAAGTCAGCCCTTGCAGCAGACAAAGTTCTTGAGAGGAAGCAGTATAGAACGAGGAGAGAGGGGAAGAGAGAGAGGAAGAGAGAGGGGAAGAGAGAGGAGGGGAGGGACGTGAAGGAGCATCTCAGTCATAGTGGTAAATGGTAGCGCAAAGAGCATGAGGGTGGAATAGCCAGAGAAGGAGGAGGAGGAGGAGGAGGAGGAGGAGGAGAAGGCGAACCTTGGCTGCGACATCTCCATGTCCATTGGAGATGCGCCAGGAAGAGCCGCAGAGAAGGCCGTACCATCCGAAGCACTGGAAGAGAACACCCAAGCTCGTAATGCTGCGGGAGGACAGGCAGGAGCAGGAGCAGCAGCAGCAGCAGCAGCAGCAGCAGCAGCAGGAGTCAGCGAAAGGCGTTACGTCCTCACCCTCCTCACTCACAAAGGATTGCCAGGGTAGACCGAGGAATTCTCTGAAAATCGATTTTTACGGGGCCCCAGGATCAACGTACCTGCAGCGGCGATGAGGCTGAAGCTATGACGTCACAGCGCAACTTACACACGAGCGATGCGGTCCCAGCAACGATGTGGACCACCGCTCCTCCTCCATGGTCGATCATCCCGTTGGATCGCGAGTTGTAGTGAAAGATGGGGCGCGCAACTCCGTTGCTGTCAGGGTAGGCACCCCAAGCCGACAGCCACCCTGCTCAGCAGCCGTCATCAATGACTACAGAGGACTTGGGAACTTACCAGTGCCCCAGACCCAATGCATCACGATAGGATGGATGAAGAGAGTAAAGATAAGAGCAAACATGATATAGGCAGCGATCTTCGTGCGCTCAGCTAAACCGTACGTTGCTGTCAATCTGCAGGGCACAATTCAACGGAAGTGCAGGAGCAGGAGCAGGAGCAGGAGCAGGAGCAGGAGCAGGAGCAGGAGCAGGAGCAGGAGCAGGAGCAGGAGCAGGAGCAGGAGCAGGAGCAGGAGCAGGAGCAGGAGCAGGAGCAGGAGCAGGAGCAGGAGCAGGAGCAGGAGCAGGAGCAGGGCTCACGTTGCTGTTGCTGTATACACCCAGAAGAAGAACCAGTTCTCCCATCCATCTGAGCCTCGGATGTTGCAGGGGCTGGCCCAGACCTTCTCCTGCACGCGGCGTGAGGCTGAAGATGAGAAGCATGAGAGCTTCGCCATCCATCTTACGGGAGTGAGTCGAAGAAGGTCCAGGCACCCTGTGCCTGCGCCATTATGCACCTTGTGCCGTGTCAGCGAGGAACGCGCCATGCGCTCAAACCTTGGCCGCTCCGATGGTGCTCCTCTTGTCATCTCCGATGAACCCAGTCCTGTCCTTGCCGAAGGCAAAGCTGTACCCGACGAACCAGAACGAGATGGTTGCGATGGCGATGCTGAGCTCAGACACTCAGCGGTACGAGGAGCCCCCGCAAATCGCATCTCACTCACCACAACAAATTCTTAAATATGCTCGTGATGACGTTCTTCGGCGCAACTTTTCCCACCTTGACGTCTCAAAGGTGAGCGTGTTGAGAGGCTGGAGGGTCGTTCCGCACCTCAACGAACACCAGCCCAGAGACAACACAGAACCCGATCGATCCCGTCACAATGATCCAGGCAACATCGATGTCCCGGGCATTCTCTATCGTCTGAAGCAGCCAGTAAGACGAGGTTCTGCTTCCCATGGATGCTCACCTTCTGTCTGATGCTGAAGAATAGCGCGTCTACTTGACGAGAGATCTCGTTCTGGATAAGGATGTCCATACTTGCGAATTAACCCTCCTCACGTGCCCCCTTCCCTCCCTCTCCAGCTCGACAGCAAAGTTTCTTCTCGCTTCCTCACGTCTAGTGCCTCCTCAGTCCTAGCTCGCGTCTCCTCTCCCACTCATTCTCTGTAGCGCCGCTCCATCGCAATCGCGCTTGTCAAGAATCGTAATGGGAGGGGGTTCAAGTGTCCATAAATGGGTGGGGTACAAAACGAGGAGGGGGGTGGGGGTGGATGGGGTGGGGTACTCGGCCAACTGTCATTCAAGCCATTTCGGTGGGTGGATCAAGAAGGTGGGGTTGTATTGAGGGGGTGGGGGGTGTCATGAGCCGGGGTCCGATCGGAATGGTGAAATCTCGGGGTAGGGGTGATTGTACTACCCCTTTATCCCCACAGAATGTGTCCAAATTGGTACGGGTAGTCTCCCAACGAGTCATGTACCCGTACCCACTAAAATTAGCTACCCCACCTACCCTTCAGGACCGTTACACATGGTGGCATCCGATCCGTCCAGTCCCCTACCACCCCCACCCCCTCAACTCCCATCTTGTGATGTCTTCCAGTCGGGGAAATCGGGAGCGATATACTACCCCACCTTTTCACTGCAAGATCAAGAAGAAAGTACCGGTCCTTGTCGGATCGAGATCTGTTCGCAGCCCAGGTCGGACTGACGGGCTCCCGGGCCTTTCTGCGGCTCCCGGGCCCGCCGCCGATATTCAGCCCGGGCCCGATCACTGAGATCACTAACACTGAAATTTACTAGTCAACTTAACTTTGAGTAAAGTCAGTACCTTATGTCGTTGACGGTTATGAGCCTCGTCCTCTTTGTCTTGAAAGGATGCCTGGGTGAACCAGGGGTAGGGTGGAACGAAAGATGTCTTTCGTTCTTTTGGAGGTGGGTGGGGTACTGTCCGAGGAATCACTGATTTACCTGCCAATATCAATGCAGGGGGTACTCGCAGGGGATTATGTGGGTGGTAAGGATCCCGTTTTTCAAATTATCCGAGATGGAGTTTCAGGGGTGGGGTGGTAGGAAAAGGCCCTGATCATCCGTGGGTGGGGATGGGTACCGTGCTCTGGTCTGAAGCCCTGACAACTCCGATGGCAGACGGTATGAAGGAGGACGGGAGAAGAGAGGATATGAAGCAAGACATCGGGGATGGATGGAGACGATGAAACAGGGAGAGTGAGGGGGGGGAGCGGGAAGAAGAGCGACAGGAAGGAGAGGTTTTGTACGCGAGAAGTGATGAGTTTGAAGACGCGTGGAGAGGTTCTGAGCAATTTTGATACCACTTCGAAGGCTGACATGTCCCATGTTGTTGGATCGATTGTGCAGGGGGGAAGGTTATTTCCTCATCGTCGATCATCGACCTGCTGGCTATTGACATCGTTAACAACAAAATAGAATGGACAACGAGTCGAGGTCGGCCCCATGTTCGTCCTTTCCTCCCCTGAGGCTCCGTTGCACGCAGGAGCTTCCATCTTCTGCATGAACATCGGGCTGGTGCTTATCGAAGCCAGCAGCCTCAAGTCGAGCCGCTACGAGCGGGTTGCTCTGAGAACCATCACCTCGATCTCCCTCGCTGCGCTGAGCTGCTGGATCCTCGGCTTCGGCTTTGGCTTCGGGATCGACCGGGGAGGCTTCATAGGGTCGAGCAAGTTTGCTCTGGATGGGTTGGGAGGCGATCCATCTCAAGGAACTTCTGACGAGTGGGAGCGTTGGTTCCTGTTCTTCTCCGTGAGCTCAATTTGCGGCAACATCTCAACCCTGGGGTTGTCGGAAAGGGGCAAGATAGAGGCAATCTCGACTTACATGACTGTCCTTGTTAGCGTCGTGTATCCCATCATCGTCCACTGGTGCTGGGGAACAGGCTGGCTCTCTGCCTGGGGAGCGTACCCGGACGCGGACGGGTCAGCTCGTCCGATCTTTCACCGTTCAAGCGACTCGAACGGCCTGCTGGACGTAGGAGGAGCAGGAGTTGTCTACTTGGTGGGAGGATGCGCATGCATGGTAGCGACGATCTTCCTTGGAGGAAGTGACTTGCGGTTCGTGGACAGGACGATGCTTTACCAGGAGGACCCGGTCAAGTCCATCGCCCACCTGCTGGGCGTTCTGACCTTCTGGTTTGGGAGCTTCTCATTCAACAGCGGCTTCCAACCCCATGACAGCCCTTCCTTCCTCCTCAATGCCGCCGCCAAGGGGATGGTGACTACGGCAATCGCAGGAGGAGCAGGATGCCTGACTTCGATCGCCACCTGCTCTCTCCTCAAGCAAGGAAATGTCGCGTATCGAGGCTTAAACGGCACCATGGTCGCGCTGGTCGCCATCTCGTCCTGCGCCATCATCGTGGACCCCTGGATGTCGCTCATTGTTGGGACCTCCTCCTCCCTCCTCGCTCTCGTCACTCACCTCCTCATCAACAGGCTCAGCTTGTGTGACCCCTGTGACGTTATCGCCACATTTGCGGTGGGAGGAGGCTGGGGCCTGCTCTGTGCCGGCATCTTCTGCACGGACGCGGACGTGCAGGCAGCTCAGTTCCCCAACAAGAACCGAGCGTGCGCAAGTGGGGAGCAGTTCGGAGTGCAGCTTGTAGGTCTGCTGGTCATCTTGACGTGGACCAGCGCGCTGTCGTGGGGGTGTTGCTTCCTGGTCGACTGGATGGTTGGTATGCACGACGAGGAGCAGCTGCAGCAGCTCGTTCGCTTCTTCGAGGACCACCGCCACAGCATGACCACCGCGCACATCTCGTCTGAGGTGGACGTGTCTTCGGAGATCCGAAAGTTCCTGCAGACGAGGGGCTCGATGGTCAAACAAGGAGCTGGGGAGAAGCAGGAGACTGACAATGGGCTCCGACTCAGCAGCGACCTCGTATACGCCAAGTTCGTGGGTAATGACTTGAGCAGGCCGACCAGCGTGCAGTTCGATCGCCAGGGGAGTGCGCAGAAGTCTGAAACGGGGGAGGGCGCAAGGGCGGTGGACGCAAGGGCGGTGGACGCTGAGTTGCAACGAGGGGGTGAAGAAGGAGGGGAGGTGTCAAAAGGCCCAGCTCCTCTTCCTCCCCTTCCCGTTGTGTCCCAAGAGAGCAGAAAGTCGCTCCTCGACGAGATCATTCAGCGAACAAACTCGAGCTCCTTCGAGTCTTACAACGGGCCGGTACGAACCATTCCCCCGTCTCTCGTTTCTCGTTCGAACCCTTTCCCCCTCCTCTTCTTCGCCTCGTGCTCTGACCCTGAGACGTTGACTCCGTCTAGATACACAACGCACGGTTCTTCCAGAGCCCCGACAGCAAGGCCGTGAGCGTGGAGCACAGCTACATGACCGGTGAGGAAGCCGGCGAGAGGACGCAGCAGAGAGAACAAGCGGAGTCGGAGGAGCGGGAGGAGATGGCAGAGTGACAGCTGGCAGGTCCCACCTTCAACATGTCTAACGAACTTGAGGCCTTGGAGCAAGGGACGGAGTGGAGAATGAGTGAGAAGAGGATACGAGCAGGGAAGGGGTTTGGTGGGGGGGGCGGGGGGAGCAGGCTGGCAGGGAACCAAGAGGAAGGAGCGAGGGAGGTTTGAGGAGAAGAGACATTGCCGGGTGGGATAGAGGAGAATCATTGACTGCAGCCGCAGACAATCCCTTCACACCGACGACAAGCGCAGGTGAGGTAAACCATCAGCATGGAACAGAGCAGAGCACCATGGAGGGAAGGTGAAGTTTCCAGTAGTGCGTTTGCCTGATCTCACTCCTTCCTCTCCAACAGACCTGACAAACAGCCTGAGCTAGTGAGACAGGAGCCCTCGGATCCTTCTGCTGCTCCCTCTCCGCCTCCTGCCTCTGCTCTGCGTCGCCGATCGAGCCCAGTATCTCCTCCACAAGAAGGCGAAGCAGCTCCGCTCCTTTCTGTGCCCCCGACTCCAGTCACGGGCAACCCACCTCCTTCTGCTCCTCCTCCTCCTCCTCTCGGGGCTCAAGGCTCCCCCTCTTTGAAGAAAGCCGATGACTGGAAGCTATCAGCCACAAGGAAGACAGGAGAGCCGCCGGGACAGCAAGAGGCTCCTCCTCCATCGGGCTGGTTTGCTCCATCCAAATCTCCGATCACCAATAGGATCCCCTCCTCCTCCTCCTCCTCCTCGGCACAGTACATCATCCAACTCGGCGAACATTTCTACTGACCTTCTCTTTCCCCCCGTTCCCCCCGGCCTCTCCATGTCATATTATGATGTTACATTAAATTCAGTTGCAATTGGAACAAGTCTGGATAAATCTCGCTCTCCTTCGCTATCTTGGACCTCAACTCCGTTCCTCTCCCCCCATCGTCTGCAACCCTCTCCCCTCCCTTCACCCGTTCGTGTTCGTTCTGCCCTCCGCCGCGTTGCTTCCTCCTGCTCCTTCCACCCGTGCTCCCTCTCCTCCTGGGGGAACGACGGAGTCCAGAGTTGCCATGAGCTCTGGTGTTAGGAGCGAGCAAGCGAGCTTGCTGGTCTTGAGCGGGAGGAGGGAGGAGGCCGGAAGGCCCATCAGCGACAAGGGACGAGCGTAGAGACTCTTCCTCTTCCCCTTTCCACTTGACCCCGACAGCTCGTCGTTGCTCTTCCGTTTCTTGTCTTCTCGTGCCGGCATGCCGTTCTTGTCCAACCCCTTGGAGCTCTGGGAGGAAGCGTGAGGGGAAGAAAAGAGAAGAGCAGCAGCGTAGAAAGGAGAGGCAACTGCAGGACAGCACCACAGGAGGGCCAAGGGCTCGATGAGACACATTGCAAGAGCCAGGGGAAACTTTGATGGGGGGGGGGGGAAGCCGGAGAATTGATGGCAAAGGAGGAGAAAGCAGCTGGGGCGGACAGTTGGCAGCAGGACCTGCACGTAGGCATTCAAGACAGCACGCTGAGCCTCCTTGGATCGATGCCGAACGCCTGAGGAAGAAGGAGGCTGAGAGGAGGAACAGCAGGAGGAGGGAGGAGGTACAGAAGAACATCTTGCCCAACGAAGGATCTCCGAAGTCCCACTCCGTCTCCAGGCAGCACTTCCAGTGCATCACGACCTGCCGCCCTGCTCAACCACTCGCCCCCTCCTTCGCAGCTTGTCAAACCTTGCATGAGTCCACGTAGCACCCAATGGTCGCGCCATTCTGCCCGCATCTCGTGCACCGCAAGCGCCTGGCGCCATGGTGAGTCTCCAGGGAGGAGGGAGGGAACGGGAGGAGAGGCACCTTCCCCTGCGGACAGCCTTGGAAATGTTGAACCATCTCCCTCCTGCCTTGCCAATTTCCGGCGTGTACAAGGCGCAACTGAGGAGACACGTGAGACAGGCGAGCGGCTTGCCGTGTGCGCACGTACTTTTCATGTACAAAGATGAATCTGTTGCTTCCTCCTCCTGCTTTGAATGGCCCCAACTGAGAGAAAACGATCAGACGTCCGCAGAGGAGGCGACTGCAAGCTACCAGCCCTCCCTCTATGCCGCCCGTCTCGCGCGCTCCTGCGTCTGCTTCAACTTGGGTCAAACATGAAAATATTCGCTCACCGCACAGCGCACAGCTGCTCTGCTCAGGCAGCCACTCCGCCTGATTTCCAGCATGTCAGACTTCACTTTCACCCATTTGACAACCCCAACCTCGTACGCTATCATATCGTAAGATCGATCTTGATCCTGACAATATCATCTCAGCGGAAACTCAACACACCTGCTTCCCTCCCTCACCTCTCCGTGACCGTGCCAAGAAACAAGCAGCTCACGCGCAACCCGCCTGCCGCTGATGAAGGCACCATGGACGGTGGAGGGATGCTCGGAGTTGGTGTGCTCCCCAGCGAAGAAGAGTCTGTTATGGTCTAGCGGACGAGCTAGCGCGTCCATGTCCTCAGGAGTGCACCCGATGGCTACGTAGGAGTAGGAGCCCATGGCGAAAGGGTCTTGACCCCATCGAGTGATCTTGTACCCGCACGGTTGCTCGCACGCTCCCTCCCCGACAACTTTCTCGAGCACCTTCATGGCCTCCCTCACCACCTCATCATCAGGCGTGACCTCGAGCTCCTTCGCCATGCTCCCTGAGATCAGCGCAAGCAGCGTCGGCTTGGAGGCGCAGTCTGTGATGTCGATGAAGAGGTAGAACTGCCCCTTCCGCTCCGACGCATACCCGATGTACTTGCCGATGGGGGTCGCGCGCTGCCAGAAGATCTTGCTGAACGCTAGGACCACCTTGTTGAGCACGCCGAACCCCAGCTTGTCGATAGCTGCTTGCTTCCACCGAGGCAGCTGCGGGTAGAAGGCGATGCTCTTGCTCTTCAAGACCCCAAGCGGGACAGTAAGAACAACAATGTCCGACGAGAGAGTCCGACCGTCCTCAAGGGTCACCTTGCAAGCAGCTTGCTGCCCTTCCTTGCCATGCTCTATCACCTTCACCTTGGAATTCAGCCTGATGTCCAAACCTTGTGCGAGGTGTTCTGCCAGCGCGCAGTATCCTGACTTGAGGAGACAATGGTCGCCATCGAACGCATTCTCGTCATCCAGGGCCCAGTTCCTGGCTGACAGGTTGTGAATGTCAGTTGCCGTTGAGTACTCGATATTCGCACAATGCCAGTTGAACAGCTGCAGCTCTCTTGCGTCATCAAGACTGTCATCGCTCGCAATCATTCTGTCCAAGAGGCCACCGAGAGACTGGTCACTCTTCTGAGAGCCCGTTCCAACCTCCTTCTGAGCCCTCTGGAGGAACTGGTTGAACAGGAGCTCTATCTTCCTGTCAGTCTCCTCGCTGTACACAACACCATCTGCATCATGGATCAAGGTGTCTGCAGGTATGTTGCACAGCTCCACGCCCTTCCGCCGTGCCAGCTCAGCAAGAGGATTACCCACAATCCCATGAATCCATCCCGCCCCGAGGTCAACGGTCCTGCCATCCAGGCTCTTGTCCGTCCAACATCTCCCTCCGATCCTGTCTCTCCCTTCCAGCACAACTACCTTACACCCCAAGGCATGCAGTTCATCTGCTGCTGACAACCCTGCGAACCCTGCGCCGATCACGATGACCGATGGCTGCGTCTTCCTGTTGGCAGGCTCAGGAGCTACCGGTCGGATCTCGCGCACCAGCCCAGCGAACTGTCTCCCTCCTATGAAAGATTTCAACCGCAGAGATCCGTCGCTGTTGATCGAAACAATCTCTCCCTTGACCACAGAGCCTTGCTTCAAGCTGCTGCTGCCCCCGCTTCGCACGCTGGACCCATTCCATTTCGGCAGTTCCGCATCGGATTTCACAGTTCTTGAGCTGGGTTGCCTTGCTGATTGTCTCGATGGCGAGTATTGTCTGGCTCTCACATCTGAATGACCCCCGTTGGCTTCATGCAACCCATGTGCTGTACTCCTTGCAACTCCGTTGGTGTGCTCTGGGGGTGAAGCCAGCAATCCTGGTTGTCTGCCTGCAATGTTTGACGTACTCGGCAAGATCTTACCAGACTGGCAAATGCAGCGATGATGTCATTAGATGAAGTGATGGAGGAAATGTTTACCTCCATGTCCATGCAGCTCAAACCTCTATCTCCGTAACCAGCCTCATACCCTGTTCGATGCTATCCGAAGAGATAGTCTTCCACACAGCAAGGTCAGAGAGTCGCCAACGTAGAAGCCAAAGGTGAATTGTTGCGAATGATCAAACGTTTACAGAATTAACACTCAAGACATGATGCAAGGTCTACCAAGACGTTCAAGGTGTGGAACATGTGGGGTTCCAAGCTGAAGCCAGGAGGATGTGACAGTGGATAGGCGGGAAACAAGAGAGGCGTGGTGCGGGAGAGGAGGGTAATGCAGATGTGAGGGAGGAGATGTGAGGGAGGAGATGTGAGGGAGGAGATGTGAGGGAGGAGATCAGTGGAGGAGATCAGGAGGATCAGGAGGAGCATGAAAGCTCCGGGCTCATAGTGCGACTCACCGGTTGCTCCCGCCATGGGCTGACAATTGTGAGGAAAGGTGGGGTCGGGGTGGTCAAAATGATGTCTGCACTAGTACCGGTACTACCAATCACCCAATATCTGCCCTTGTAAAACTCTTCAAATAGGGGTACTTTGAGGGTCAATGCTTTTTGAAGGGGTACCTTTCGATTGATGGGGTATAGCTTCAAGGGTACTTTACCCACCCCAACCCATGAAAATGAAGTAAATTTGGTGGTGGAGGTACAAAATAACCCCACCCCCTACAATGGCACTACAAAGACCAGGTAGTCCACCATTCAATCTAGCTAGGACCGGGGCCTATCCTCATAGCCTTTCCTAGGACCATTCCAGCGCAACTTCTCGGGCAGGCTCGCCTCAGAGCTCGGAGTCCTCGTGCCACCGGGGAACCAGAAGCCCCTGAAGCCTTTGAAGCGACTCCCGCCGATGATGATGCCGCGGCCGCCATGCTCGTCGGACCGTCCAGCCTCCTGGCATGCTGAGTCGGACGCCGCTAAGCCTGTCACAGTGATGAGGATGAGGACCGGATCATCAGCAAGTTGGTTAGGCTCTCTGTCTTTTCTCTTCTCTCCGCATAGCCTGTGCGAGACGCGGCTAGTTAAGCTCACCTTTTGCTGTCAAGCTTTCATCACCGGCGGTAAAGCCTCAAACTTGAACTGTCACCGCGAGCCTCCCGGGACTCACTGAGCGAGTCTGTCGGTGTCCGAGGCTAGGCCGCTGTTGCGAATCGGTCGGAGCCTCCGAGGAGTCGGGAGGGGGCCCTCGGAAGGAGCGTGTGACACGGCAATGTCCGACTCAGCGGACGCACGGGAACTTCTGGGCGGAGTCTCAGTTGAGCATCAGACGGTGCCGCAGAGGCTCTGTCCAGGCAGTGACGCGGGCCGGGTCGGAGTTCCACCGTGTCATACGACGGCGGCGGGGGTGAAGGCGGTTGCCAAGTTGCGGCCGGACGCTCAGAGGCTCCTAGCCAGGGGCAGGGCCGCCTCAACTTGACCAGTGACACAGTTCATCATGGCAGCCTTTAGTATCGGCAAGCCGTGCCCCCTTATCAGTGTCTACTGTATGTCACGGTCATATTCCGATCATGGCGGATCATCGGATATCACATGATGATGAGAACCGCGTGATCGGATGGCACTGCCACGATTCAAGTACTACTGAGTAGACTAGGCTCACAGAAATTGAATACTCACAGAAATTGAAAATTGACTCTCGCGTGTGAGTCCGACAGTGATCAGAACTCAATCCGACATCAGTACAGCTTCAACGCTAGTAGTACGGTACCAGGGCAGTGGGGTGAGGCTCTTCAAGTGCCGTGCAGTGCGTCCAATGATCACGGCAATCATCGGACAGCTTGTCACTGTGAGTTTATGTTGGATCCGGCGCAGTTTAGTAGTTTCATCACGGTCAAAACTGATCGGATCATCTCACTGCCTTGAGATCTGACTCACTGAATTCACTCAGCAGTGACGGTACATTGAGTAGAGTCCTGTGTGACGGTAACTCAGTTCCAAGCGCGCGGCCACTGAGCCGCGGCGAGCGAGGTGAGATGCCGCTAACAGTCACTGCAGTGACCGGGGGTCATCACTCATCGTTAGACAGGCAAGAGTCACTCACTATGATCATCATCACAGTGGGCCTGATTGCCAGCTCGAACGGTGAAGGCCCGGCGCCGCCGCCATTGATGATGCTGGGCGGCCACTGAGAATGCCACACAGTGACAGCTAACTCAGTCCGGACTGGCTGTCCAGGCTACGATAACTGAAGGCAGGAAAGTGAGCCTCGGAGTCACAGTCCCGGAGGTCAGTCAGCCCAGAGTGCCGCCGTTCCTCAGGCTCGCCGGCCGAGGCTACAAGCGGACCGGGAGAGGCCTCTTGAAGGGCCTCGGGACTTTCAGGATCCTCCGAGGGCCCGGCAGCATCGGGAGGTCACTGGCTGGTTGTGCTCACCGAGGAGCCTGCCAACTCCGGGGCCTGTTGGGACAGCAAGTTGACTTCCTCTCTCCTCCGGTAACCGACTCGCGACCTCAAGTCGCTCCTGAGCCCCTAAAACAAGTCTGCAGCCGCTGAGCTTGACTCAAGTAAGCCAGCAGGCACCGGAGGCTTCATGAGCATCTGAGAGTCAGAGGGGGACGAGTAAGATCATCCGATCCTTGAAGGAGCGAAGTAAGATCATCCGATCCTTGAAGGGGGCAGAGGAGCAAGGATGTGGGAGGACGAAAGCGTTGAGCTAGGAGGACGTACAGGGAGGGGCGCAGCAGATATATTTCATTCTCCTCTCCTTAGTCCGACCATTCATCGTTGTCACTCGACGCAGCCTTGTTCTTTGCCTATTGCATGGCGAAGGAGAGGGAATTTCAGGGAGACGAGGGCAGCGGAGCGGTAGCGGAGAGAGGAGAGGAGGGGAGAGAAAGAGGAGAGGAGAGGAGTCGAGAGGAGAGGAGAGGAGAGGGAGAGGAGGAGAGGAGAGGAGAGGAGAGGAGAGGAGAGGAGAGGAGAGGAGAGGAGAGGAACAGGAACATCGGTTAAAGGGCGGGAAGAAGCAGGTCAGTCAGCAGGGTGCAGAGAAGGACACGGAAGAGTCTCACAGCGGCTGACTCGAGCCCACGGATGTTGCCAATACTGACAGGAGCAGAATCTGAAGTGAAAAACGTCAGCACTAGAAGGATGGACTAGAGGGGAAGGGGGGGGGGGACCTTCAGCCTTGGGCTTCGATTTCTTCTCCTTCTCCTTCCCTCCTCCAATCCCTGTGCGCCTGCAGAAGGAGATGAAAGAAGTGAGTAGGAAAATGTCGAGGAGGGGAGGGGGGGGGAGGCGATGAGGCACGCAAAGCAGGAGAGAGAGGAGAGGAGGAGGAGGCATAGAAAGGAAAGGTTCAATGTAACGGAGTCACACCTTCTGTCCAATCGGGCCTTGAGATCAGCCATGAGATCGACTTGCCCCCCTGCCTTGCTTGGCGGCTTCTTCTTCTCCTGCCAGCCAACCTCAGCGGCGGCACAAGGACTGCGAGTCTTCTGCCTCATCAGCCTCGCCCTTAGCAGCTCCCTGAGTGTCGCTGGAGCTTTCTTGCTGCTGCTTCTTCTTCTTCCTGTAGCATCCAGCACATGAGGGGAAGATAGCGAGCATGTCTGACAGTCTCGCAATCTCTACACTCACTTCAATTTGGACATGTCTCCAGCAAACTTGCGGATGTCCGCCAGCAGAGCTGTCGAGGGACTTTTTCAAAACCAGTCCTCCTCCTCCTCCTCCTCCTCTTCCTCCTCCTCCTCCTCCTCCTCCTCCTCCTCCTCCTCCTTCCTCCCTCTCCCCCCCAACCCCACTCCCTCCCCTCCACCAGCCACCAGCTGCACCGCAACCACTAGCCCGGACTCTCCCCTCCCTCCTCTTGTCTCCCAATGACCTGATCGTCCTGTCGATTCTCCTCCTCCACTTGCAGCAGGAGCCTCTTGAGTAGCCGAAACAAGATCGCTAGGAGGAGCTGGTGGTGGTGGTGGCGGCGCGGAAACAGCTGCCGGAGGAGGGGGAGGGGGAGGAGGCATGGGTGCTCCGGGTGCAGCAGTGACTTGCTGGAAGAGTTCGGCAGGAGGGGGAGGAGGAGGAGGGGGAGGGGATGAGATCGAGGAGTGCGAGGGAGCGGCGAGACTGCTCTTGCCAGGCTGACTCGCCGCGTTCTGCACAATGGGAACCTGCAGGAGGAGGTCAGGAGGGAAGGGGAGGAGGGCGATGATGACGACCGTCGGCAGCTGCGGCAGAGCAGCGCGGATGGCGGAGGGAGCAATAGAATCTGTCTGCCATTCACAGATCTCATCCGCCAGGTTGGGGAGGCCTGAAGGTAACGGAGGTCAGGAGGCTGACAGCAAGTCCAGGAAGGAGACCAGGAAGGACGTTGGGGAGGTTCATGTTGGGAACCATCCCGAGCTCAGGGTTGAAGCCGAAGTCAACCGTGCCGAAGGAAGGAAGCTCGATGCCCTGACATGTATTTGTCACTGATTGACCTCCTGCAATGAAGAGCTACTGACATGTTTCACAGACGCTGGTGCCTCTGCAAGTGGCCTCTTGCTGGGCTTGGCACTTGGCTCTCTGTCGTCCTCGTCCTCTGGCCCTGTCGAGGAGGAGTAGGGAGCAGGAACGGGTCAACTCGAGGGGCAGACACGCTTGAGAACTTGGAGTCAACATACCCGCGAGGTTGTCAAGGATCATGTAGCCCCGGTAAGGATTTTCTGAGATGAAGGACGTCAGACCGCGAGCCTCTAACCCGCGAGGGAGGAGAAGAACCTGATGAGTTGAAGAGAAGCATGGCGTTCACCGAGTTCATGCCTTCCGGGATGCCCCCGAGCCCCTACAAGCAGAACCCTCAGCTCAACGCCGCAGACAGCGAGTAGGACCTCTGCGAGCTGCACTCGGCTATGACTCGGCTCGCTCGATGCCAGTTCCAACACTTTGAAGGGAGCCTTGCCAAGGCGTTCACGTCAGGCCCTATCACGTTCTCCACCATAAAGTTCTCCACCATAAAGTCGCATCCTTCCCCAGCACGAGCCGGCCGTGATGTCAAGACTCGTGGAGGAGCTTCGGAGCGAAGGTCGTGTTTCTTGCGGTTGAACAGACATCTGTCCACTCCCCGTCCCTCCACCTGCCTTATGAATCATCGCTCCTCCACCACCTCCACCACCTCCACCACCATCTCCTCCTCCTCCTCCTCCTCCTCCTCGTTCTCCTCCTCCTCCTCCTCCTCCTCCTCCTCCTCCTCTTCCTCCTCCTCCTCCTCCTCCTCCTCCTCCTCCTCCTCCATATCATCATCATCATCATCATCATCATCATCATCATCATCATCATCATCATCATCATCATGCTCCGTCCCGAGTCTCTTCTTCTCCTCTTCCTCCCTCTCTCTTTCTTCTGCTGTTCAGGATACGCGTCCCTGGCAGACTACATCGCTGCAGGGCATGGCAAAGTTGGGGCAGGAGATGGAATAGAAGGATCAGCTGCTGACATGGCACACAGACGCTTCGAGCATACGCGGAGAGAGTGATAGTAGAGCTTGCGCAGGGAGTTGAAGCAGAAATGGAACGGAGGAGGTAAGAGACCTCTTCCTCTCCTCCATTTCCCCATCTCCTTCAACTCCCTTCCTCACCCTCCCAT
>NW_005434647.1:52102-78142 GCF_000315625.1 Guillardia theta CCMP2712 | reverse complement strand
CTCCCTCCCTCCTCCCTCCCTCCCTCCCTCCCTCCCTCCCTCCCTCTCTAACTAAATGGTGACGAACAACATTGTGCAGAACAGCGTCACGTAACGGTATGGAAACCGCCCAAAGTTTTGCAACGGGCTGTAACGTTTTGTCTTACGAGGCGTAGCAGATCTGTTACGTCGGGAAGGGCGCATGGCGAAAGGGAAGCGAACGGAGTCGCCGCTGGACGCGCAGCGGAGGGCGACGGAGGAGCAGAGGACGGCGATGAACTTGACGGTGCTGCAGCGCATGGACCCAGAGGTGATGGAGGTGCTCGAGATGTCCCGGCATGTCGTCCTGTACGCCTTCGACTGCGCCGGGCAGAGCTGGAGCAAGCTAGATGTAGAAGGGTCCATGTTCGTTGTGAGGAAGAGGAGGGCGTTTTCATGCATCATCCTCAACAGAAGTGGGCTAGAGAACTTTGTGCAGGACATCGGGACGTACACGATGGTGCAGATAGAGGGGCCTTACCTGATGTGCACGAACTCGACAAACAATCAGGTGGTGTAGAGGGCCGATGGTGTGATGGAGGTGGCAGTAAGAGATGTGCTGATGTATGGGTGCGATGTAAAGTTTTGTCTATTCTTGTGTGAGATGTCAAAATCCCTGCTCGCGTGTACGAGGTCTCTGACCCTGACTTTCGGTTTGGTTAACAAATACCCACGTGGAGGTTGACGTTCATGTAGGTTCTGGGATTTTGGTTCTACAAAGAAGAAGAAACAATAAAGATAGGAAAGCTCTTTAATGACCTTGTGGAAATATGCAAGGTTAGAGCTTGGGCATCTCTTCCAGCACTTGTTCATTGCCAGGTGATGCAGGGCGGATTTCCCGTCGAGCAGAGCCAAGCAAAAGGATACGGGGCAGTGGAGCAAAACCTGAGTATGTCAAGACAGAAGATGTTCACGAGTTGGGTTGACTCTTCCTTCAGAAAGCATTCTTGGCATCGCACCTGTCGATACCGGTGATGGACGGAACTTGCATGTGTTGAGGACTAATAAACCTGCAGGCCCGGCTGCGTCCGACAGGGCCACGGAGGATCTGAGTATCTTGAACAAGCATCGATGCTGCTGTGCTGACGAGTCGCGGTCAGAGGGTCTGCTCGGAATCTCCGAAGGACCTCAGCACAGCGAAGCCAAGGCAGGGGCGCTGCCTCCGGAGAAGCCGTCCGTTGCCCGACCTCTCGAAACTCCTTTCGCCATCCCTGCTAAGCTCGATGCTGGGGCAGAGATCATGAAGATGATGTGAAGGCTGCTTGCATGCTTCTTCTCTGCTCACCCTCTTCGATCTTCTAGCAATGCTGGCAAGGAGAGGGAGCCGCTGCCTCCGACCAGGGGACCGCCGCTTGTAGATACGCCAGTGCCAAGGTATTGCTGAAGTCCATCGAATGTCACTGAGACGTTGACACGTTCAGCTCTCCTGGAAGTGAGATCTTGGCTATGTTGAGGAACTCGTTTCCAGCTCCTGCCGCTCCTGCTGCTGCTGACGTCACAGATTCCTCAAGCGCCGCTCCGCACGCAGCCTCCTCCTTCCCCAGGCAAGAGACAGCCTCGAGCTCTGCCGCGGCGATTCTACCGGATCCATCGATCCCAACCATGACCCCAGCGAGTCTCCTCAGGCAATCAGTCCAGAGGACGCGCAAAGGTGAGACGTGTTGAGTTGTGAAGTTCGAGGCTGACCTGGAGGCGATTGCAGCTGACTTTGTCATGACGAAGGATCAATTCAAACGGGTTTGTTTTGGTTTGGAACCTTGTGAAGAGAAAACTAAGAATGTTTTCTCAGGCTCTGGAGGATGCGGTAAAGGACGATGCTTTCGTATCAGAGCTCTACGAGCAGTACCTGAACCCAACCCGCGGTCAAGGAGAGACAAGAAACCATTAGAAGTGGTTTAATGAAACATAGAAACTTTAAAGAGTCTTGAAAGAATAGGAGATACGCTCAAGCCAGGTGTGAGATGTTGCCGAAGGCACTGCCAGAGGTCTACACAAGCAAGTCAAGTCAGCAACCTCACATCGAACACTAAGGTGGCTCACCATGTATGTCGACTGAGCTTGCAAGTATTCCGTGTTGACAGCTGGGTAGGCAGGGCCCTCTCCTGCTGTAGGGATCGCACCCATCTCGGTAGGTTTCCCGTTCTGCCAATAGAATAAGTCGACGAGACCCGAGACAAGAAGATCGACATCAACTCACCTGCTCGGCCTTGGGGAATATGGTGCTCAAGCCGTGCTCAGACGCGTCCAGCCCGATGTCCTCGATCTCCTCAGAGACACGGAAACCAACAGTGTACTTGATGAACAAGAAGAGAAATGTTGAAGTGCCGCAAACCCAGGCGATGATGCAGAGAGCTCCCACCACCTGTACAGCGAACTGTTCGCCGCTTCCACAGGCTGTATTCAAATTGGGGTACGCAGCATACTGAACATTGGCATCGGTGCAGAAGATGCCAACACAGAGGATTCCCCAAAGGCCGCAGAAGCCGTGGACCACGCAGGCATCACAGGGGTCGTCGATCCTCAGCTTGAGGATGAGGTAGTGGCCGCCGACAAGCACGAAGGCAGCGCCACCTCCGATGAGGAAGGCCATCCATGGATTCACCACTGAACAAGAGGCCGTGATGGCAACGAGGCCCGCAAGGATCCCGTTCAGGCCCATGGAGATGTCGTAGACCCCAGTCACGATCTTGGAGAGCAAGGTTGTAACGATGGCTCCGGCAGCAGCAGCGATGGTGGTGGTCATCGCAACCTTGCCTGCGATGTTGGCAAGGTTGCCCGAGATCTTGAGGGTGGACCCACAGTTGAACCCGTACCATCCGAACCAAAGGATGAAGACTCCGAGAGACTGCAGGGTGGTGTTGCCTTCGAAGAGCGTGTGGACTTCGCCGTTGGGGCCGAACCTTCCTTTCCTTGGACCAATAACGATGGCGCCGATCAGGCCGCAGAATCCTCCAACCATGTGCACGACGCCAGAGCCAGCGAAGTCGATCATGCCGTTGGATCGCTCGTCACGGTTGAAGATTGGCCGGGCATTGCCTTGGGAGTCAGGGTAAGCACCCCAGGCGGAGAGCCAACCAGATCCCCAAACCCAGTGAACAATGACGGGGTAGATGAAGGTGGAGAGGACAGTCGAGTAGATGAAGTACGCCTCGAGCTTCGCGCGCTCTGCAACTGATCCTGCAACAATCGTAGCGCAAGCTCCCGCAAAGGCCCACTGGAAGAACCACATCTGCCAGTTATCTGATCCTCCACCACCTGAGCCGTTATAGACAGCTCTCAACCCATAGTTGGAATCTCCGATAAAGCCCTCACGGTCTTTACCAAAGGCGAACCCATACCCAAGGAGCCAGTAGCAGATGGCGGCGATGGATGCGTCGATCATGTTCTTGAAGAGAATGTTGGTGACGTTCTTGGGGTGGACGATACCCGCCTCCAACATGGCGAACCCGGCCTGCATGAAGAAAACCATCGCACCTGCAAGTTCAAATCTCAATCAACTGTGACATTGACCTTCGTTAATCTCACCAGTGATGACCAACCACGCGACGTCCATGTCACGAGAGTTTCCATCAATCAACTCCTTGAGCGATTCCAAAGTCAGAGGGGCTTCGTCGGACATGATGCTGCTGCTGCCGCAATGTGTCTGGCTCCGTGCTTCCTCTCGTGGACGGCGGAGCTTATAAAGACAAAAGAGCTGTCGGGGGGAACGGCTGGGAGTACCCTATGACCCCCTCAAAAGAGATATAAAAAGGGGGTAGTGGTCCCAGTCAAAGCAATCGAGAAGGAACGAAGGTAGGTATCAGAAATGGGGAAAGATGGGGGTAGGGGTAGTACAAGACGGTCCCAGTAAAGGGTGCATCTTATTACTCCACCCACCACCCCCCCACCCTCACTAATCCGAACTCACGTGGCCAGAGGCCGGTCCCGGGGACTGTACGGGTCAGGGTACCACCCCTTTTGTTCCTCTCTGTACGGTACGGTCATGTATGAGATATGGGGGGGTCCTGGGGTAGTGATTGAGGGCTCACTGAACTTGCGAAGAAACCTTCAAATCGTATGGTTTCGGTGCCGTACTGTCAAGAGCCACGAGGTCATGCCCTTTTCTCCTTCTTGCAAGTGCGTAGCCACAACCTCGTGTCCGTTTTTGACCAGCCAGGCCGCAGCCATCCGGGCAAGGCATCGGATGACTCAAGGTCAACCGCCGGGCCTGCCGGCCCGGGGGCCTCTCGGAGTTACTCCGAACTGACTTGCCGCTTACTGACCGTACCGTACTGTACCGGCGTGAACCTGCGGCCGGCGGCCCGGGCCGGCGGCGCCGCCCGGTAACTGAGCGGCCCGCCACGCCGGGCGGGCCCTGGCGTCGGTTGAATGGGCCCCGATTACAGTTGATGCTCAATCATGTTGATCTTATGTTTGGTTAGTTGAATTGTTTACTGGAGTTTTTTCTTTCTTGGTATTGTTTTTCGTTACTGTTGAAAATTCATGCGCGGCAATTCTATCAAGCCTTACACATTCGGATGACTCCTCTCTTCAATCCGCCTCTCATCCCAGCCTCAATTTGTTTGATTGATCATCGAATAGGAAAAACAAGCGCTGAGCCTTCCCCTGAGCCAGATTGGTCGGTCGAATATCAGCCTGATCGGACTCGAGCTTATTCGATTCATATTTTCTTGATCTTTGAGTAGGATCAAATGGAACTACCAGGAGATCTGGCGGAAGTTTAACTTCATGGAGCTAGGCCGCTGTGGCATGGATGATAACTGGACTCCTACTTCTGGATCGGCGAACAAGGTACAACTGCACAACAGGCTTCAAATGCCTTGAAACGGATGTTCCAATCTCGCGGCAGCAATCTCTGGTCACAAGTTCTTTACGGTTCAAAATTTATCTTTTGGTCTTCAAATGCCGGCGGGCACGCTCTCTCTCTCTCTCCCCTGGCAGTCAGACTCACTTATCTTATCCTCCTTCTCTCGTCATTGCATCAGCTCGCCAGCCGGGCATCTCCCTTATCTCTGCACTGCACATCTAATAGCCCTGCATGAAAATCTTCTTCAGAATGGACAATCTTTGACTGATCGTTATTGCCTGCTCAGGCCATAACCGGTTGAAACTTGACGCAGACAGTCTTCTCGTATCTCGACTTGGAACTCTGCTGACATTCTCTTGTTTGTGTGACTTTCTGACGTCCCGGCCGATGTAACGTACTATTTCAGAAACTCGGGGGGAGGATGGAGCGTATGCCAGCCGTGCCAGTCAGACTCGCCGAGTTAACTTAACTTACAAAACTCTCCTGCTACTAAAGGTCCTCTCATGTCTGGATGCGGCTTGGGTTTCACATCCTGGCATCATAGTACAGTCTATCTCTCATGTGCTCCTCAATTCTGGTAAGTTTGTGTGCATTAAACTCGGTCTTGCCAGTGAGCAAAAACTGTCTTGTTACAAGCGTGATATCTGCGTACTAACTACTACCCGGTGAAACGGTGCTCCCGGGCCGTCACGTCCGACTCGGACTCCGAGTCCGGCGGACGGTGGCATTGACCGTCGGACCGGTGTGCCCGGCGCGCCGCTACGGCCTGCTCACTGAGTGAGGCTCAGCGGCTAGCAGCCCGGCCAGCCTGTGAGCGGCCGTGACGTGTGTGACCGTGACCGGCGCCCGATCGGCGCCCGGGCCTCCGGGCGACGGCCCCCCGCCGGGCTCCCCCGTCGGCCCGCTGAGGCTCGGAGGGCCGTCTCGCGGCGGCGTGGCCGCTTACTAGTACCAACCGTGCGCGGCCCCCGCCGGGCCGGGCCACGCCACCCGGCCCGGGCCCGGCGAACCGGCCGGGAGGCGGCCGCGGCCGGGAGGCGGCCGCGGGTGCCATCATCCTGAGTCGCGGGAGTCGGACCGTCAGTCGGCGACGCCGGCCTGGGGCTCCAGCGCGCGCCGCCGCGGCTGCTCCGAGGATGATCCGAGCGACTCCGATCACCACTGCTGTGACCGACCCAGTGCGCGGCCGCTGAGAACTGCGCCGCCACGGTGACTTTGACTCTCACCACGGTACGGCCCGTCCGGGCGGCCGCCCGCGGTCACCCCGGGCCCGCCGGGTGAAGAGAAACGGCCAAGAGGCGTGAAGGTACGCCAGGGGAAGTATAGGAGAGGAGAGGAGAGGAGAGGAGAGGAGAGGAGAGGAGAGGAGAGGAGAGGAGAGGAGAGGAGAGGAGAGGAGAGGAGAGGAGAGGAGAGGAGAGGAGAGGAGAGGAGAGGAGAGGAGAGGAGAGGAGAGGAGGAAGAGTTGGAGGTCAAAATCCTACGATCAACCAATGGCAACGAGTCTTCCGCTGTCCATCGGAGGCAGGAGATCCGCAGGGATCGAGGAGATGCTGGAGAGGTTCAGGTCGAACAACAGGACGCTGATGCACAAGCTCTACTCGCTCGGGGTCAACGAGATTGAAGAGGATCGTGCGAACGAGTTGCCCATAGCGTCATCGAGAGGGATTGTGCAAGGAGATCTGAATCAGTGCTGGGTCATCAAAGGGTACCATGCCATGACCCCTGCTGACCCTCAGTCGACCATCCACAACGAAGGGCTTGACGTGATGTTCTACGCCAACGGGTGGGAGGGAGACATGAGAGACGAACAGGCGAGCTTGCAGTCCTGTCAGTTTATTGTGCGAGGGGAGACAAGCTTTCTGAGCATCGAGCGATGTACAAATTGTATCATAGCCTTGGACTCGGTGAAGGAGGCTGTGCTGGTTGTGGACTGCAGCAACATCATCGTGATGCTGGGCAGCGATGTGCCTCCCGTGACGGTCAAGGAGAGCGTGGGGGTCGAGATCGTCATGGGGCAGCAGAAGAGGAGGGAGGAGGTTCCCATCGAGACCAAGAACTCGTGTGGCTGCTTTCTCTCCGTTGTTGAGGCCAAAGCTGAGCCCGTTCTCGCCAACGAGCTCCTCCTCTCGCGCAAGAGAAACGCTGGTGACTCACCTCTCACGTCCCATGGTTGGCCTGCTGACTCTCTGCAGATATGATTCCAGACCATATGATCACAACAATCGACAACGGAGCAATCTTCACAGTGTGTAAGAACGAGCAGTCGATGCTGAATCAAGGTAAGACTTCAAATCTTGTTTGCTCCAATTTGACACCAATTCATCGTTTTAATCAAAATCAGCACACGTGCTCATGGCAACCAACTACAACATCATGCCGAATCAGTCGTGAAAAACTGTTTCTTGCGTGCCCATACTATTGTGTACAGTTCTTTTAAGATATGATCAGCTCTGTCAAGAGGAAAAAAGCTTTAGAAAAACTGATTCTCGTCATATCGCCCTGGATGCATCTGTTGCATCTGTTGCATGTGATTGGTCGCCGGCGGGTAATACTCGTTGCTTCTCTGCATGGGCATTCGTTGCACATACCCAGCGTTGGATGTCGACACGGAAGCAACGCCGATGGGGCTCTCGTCAGATCCGACTTGCAGAGGGACCTTGGAGACATTCGCCTCCTGATACATGACTGACCTCTGCTCGCCTTCACTCTTCGGGCTGTACCGCTGGAGAGGTTGAACAGCCATCTGTGGCGATCTGCCATAACTGACAACGTTGGTGTCGACGTGCTGCACTCGCATCCCTCCGTTCTCACGCTGAATCTCCTGAGCGCTCTTGGCGGCTTGATCTGAATTCACCATCCTAGAAAGATTTGTCTCCAGCTGCGCAATTTTTGTGTCTTTCATCGCAAGGACCTGACAGCAGATTGAGGCGAGAAAATGGACGATAACACTAATAACAATGTGTGAAAGAACAAGAACAATACCTGACGTGTGTCGAAAAGAGCTCGCTCGTAGTGCTTCAAGCGTTCATTTGTCCTTTCCATCTGCATCTTGTACATGGATTCAGATTGATGCAATTGATGTTCCATTGCAGAAATTTTCATTCGATCTTGCTCCTTCTCCTTTGCGAGCGCTGGAAGACAGCCGACGTCAGTATGCATGTCAAACATAGAAAGATTTTGACACCTCGCATCTGAATCTCAAGTCGGGACATCTCTGCTGACTGCGAAGATGCAGAAGTTAATGCTTCAGCTGCAAGAGCCAACTTCTGATTAGCATCTTGCAGCTGCTTGTGAAGAACGTTTCGCTCTTGGTTCGCTTGATTTTGAACTTCTTCGATTCGCTTAGCTTTTGCTGCAACGTCTCTTTGAAGATCGGAGATACTAGACTGCTTCCTTCGGATATCCTCTTGCAGGGCATGTCTCTCTTCGTCCGACTTCAAAGCATATTCGGAGTGTTTCTTGATCTGATCCATCAAAGCTTTGTTTTCTTGATTCATTCTTTGGATAGCTGCATTCAGATCCTCAATATGTTTGTGCATTGCTTGCTTGTCCGACAAATGAGCCTTCTCGGAAGACTGTGCGATTCCTTGAATTCGAACCTTCTCTGAATCGCTCTCCTTCTTCTCCTTCTCCAGTTTCTTTATCTGATCCTGGGCAATCGTGTACGCATCTTTCATCGAGCTTATTTGAGCCTTTAATTTCCCAATCTCCTCCATATTCTGATTGTTTGATCTCGCTGATGATTGCTGGTTGGCGAGCAATTCATCATGCGAATCCTTCAAGCTCTGTTTCAAGCGAGAAATTTCCTCATCAGCCTTTGCAAGCCTACCTGAAAAAATTTGAACTTGCTTTGTGAATTGTTCCTCTTGATGAGCGAAAATTTTGTTTTTCGTCTCAATCTCTGTAGCCTGCTTTTCTATTACATTCTTCAGCTCCTTCAAATTAGACTCATATTTCTCTTGGATGTTGGAGAGAGTCATCTTCATCTCTGCTTCTTTCTGTTTTGTTTCCGCCTTGTGTTGTGCAGTGATTCGTTCCAGCTCATTATGATAAGATTCACTGTTCTTGCGATTATCACTCTCTAGTTTCTGGACTTTTTCTTCACTGAATTGAAGCTTTTGATTGAGCTCAGTTTTCTGTTGATCTCTCTTGTTGATTTCTGACTCGAGAGTTGACCGATGTATGTGTAAATCCTGTATGGACTTTTGTTGTGTAGAAGCGGTATCTTTCAGCCCTGCGATCTCTTTGACAAGCTTCTGAACAGAAGCCTCATGACTCTCTTTAGCATTCTGCAATTCTTTCGAAACGGTTTCCTTCTCCAGGTATGCTTTTTCCAGATCCTGTTGGAGAGTTTTGCTTTTTTCCTGAAGCCTTCCAAGCTCAGTTTCATACTTCGTTTTCTCAGATGTTAGTTCCTGGTCCTTTGACAAGGACAGACTTCTTAATTCTTGCTCCAAAGAGACAATCTTGGATTGCATGTCCTTTGACTGCTCATCCAGAGCATTTCTCTCTCCGGTCAATTCCTTGATCTGAACCTCAAAAGCCAATCTCGATTCCGCCTGCTTTCCCAGTCAATCCAACGCTCAAGAAGGTTTTGCAGTAGCTACCACTTGCTTGTATCGCTCTTCCGCTTCCGTCAGCGCTGACTCTGCATCTTTCAACGCCGCTGACTGTTGCATATTGTTTGAGACAGAGAGGTCATGTTTCTCCTTCAGCTCAGCATGTCCTTTCTCAAGTCCTTCACAACAGGTTAGACCAGGAGGATGAATGCCAGGAGCACCTTCTATCTTCTTGCTCAACTCCAAGATGGTCCTCTCGCTCTCGGCCAGCTGGCATCTCACACCATGAGAAACTCCACACCTCACAGTTTGAATACCTTTGCTTCTTGTTCCTTGTGCACGGATTGATTTTGATTTTGCAGTTTTTGTTGCGATTCAATGAGTTCCTGCTCCGCCTTATTCAGACACTGCTGCAAATGCTGGACTTCCTTCTCTTTCATTTCAATCTGATGATGAGACTGGCAAAGCAAAGTGTCATGATGGCACATTCGGATGTGAGCCAGCAGAAACACCTCGTTGAGACCCTTCTCGAGTTCAGCCATTCTGTCTTTCGTGGTGTCGCTTTGCCCTGCTTTGATTTTCAACTCAGACTCCAACTGCTCGATCCGTTGTTGCTTCTTGTCCATCTGCATTGCGTATGCACTGTCAAGCAGATTGATCCCGCAAGGCATGAACAAACCTCAGAGCACATGGAATCTTCCTGCTCCTTCATCTGTTTCTTTTACAAGTGTCAGGTGGATGCTACAGGACATGGCATCATACCTGCAGATCTTCAAATTGAGCCTCCAAGAGATTCTGCCTCTTTTCGAACTCTTCTTTCATTGTATTTGCGGAAGCTGTCTCCTCACTACATTGAACATTCAGTGATCTCACATGATGTGCATTTGCTGCTTGATGCCTCTGCGATTGGATCCGACTCGTCAGCTCTGATTTCTCACGCTCGTATTCAAGAATCTGGAAATACAACATCAACATCGGAGATGCGAGACCACAGGTTGCAGTCACTGACTTTCTTCTCCAAGAGGACTATTTGGCTATCCACGGACTCCTTCGAGGCAGAGTTCTGAGCCTTGAACGCCAACTTTCAATTCCAATCACAACACACAGCACGAGGCCACCTTGACATCTGACAATTCGGCTTCTTTCTTCTGCAAATCAGCCTTAAGAGTGTTGGCTTGTCGTACACTATCCGAAAGTTCTTTCTGAAAAGGAATTAAGGCTGCAAACAGACAGTAGAGATTGTTTTACTTCGAGCTTTGTAATTCGCTTCTCAAGGTCTTTATTCTTTGTCTTGTTTTTCTCCTGTTGTGAACTTTCAAGATCTTTCACTTTGCTATAAAGTAACTATGTTCAGAAACGAAATCTGATCAGATGTAGTAAACCTTTGTGCTGTTTTCAGACTTTCCAGTGCTTCAGCCTTCTCTGAATTCACCTTTTCAAGGAGGGTTTTGCTGTCTGAAAGCTCCTGCAGTCACTGGTGTAAGACACAAGATCAATGCTCAAGTGTCAGGATCATTCCTTCTGGAGAGCATCCATCTGGTTGGCAGGTACACTGGCAGCCTTCTGTTGATCCACTTCGTCTTTGAGCTGCTTCAAGCGTTCTTGTAGAGTTAGGTTTTCAGCCCTATTTGTCTCAATCATTCCTCATCTACAACAGCCTCATCCTCTTCATCCTGCACCTGAAACGCTGCGATTCGGCCTGCATCTGCATTTGACTGGCTTCCATCCTGTACAATTTTTCTCGTTCCACCCTCCTGTGATGAAGTCAGCAAACTAGATCGATCGTCCAGGCAACATTCACAGATTTTCAAGCAACTTTGTCTTCTCCAGCAACAATGACTCTCTTTCAGAGATCAAGTCCATGAGCTGCATCTTCTGCTCCAGATTTCCGCTTTTGGCTTCCGCTTTCTTGGCCACCTCTTCACGAGCTGGATGAACCTGTGTCTCGTCGGCACTTCTGTGCATCTTGTTGTCATGGTTTTCGGACAAGCCTGAGGCAAGACTGTGAGCTGTCTCTCACACATTGAGCGAGACGCTAAGTTGCATGAACAAGCGCAAAGCAAAGTAGGCGGGGCACCTTCCGAAGAGTGTGTGGGAGTTTGAGGCGCCGCGGGCCCTGCTGACTTATTGTTGGCATTTCGCTCGGGTATTCTAGGAGCAGAGGACTTCTGCTTGGCGTCTTGGGAGGGTGGGGGGCGGGAAGGAGGAGAAGCTTTGCCGGAGGGAGGAGCGAACATGCCGGCGGCTGGTGGAGCTGGTGGGTCGCCTCTGCCACTGTGTAAAATTCGGTAGTATCAAACAATACAAAGCTGTACTACTAGGACGCTCCGTCTCAGTACCTTTATAACATTATATCATGAATGGTACAACTGATGCTAACTGAAATCATAAAATGTTTTTGTTTTATATTTGTAGATATGACCGTAGCTGTTACTACCAGTAGCCTATCAAAAAACGAACTCTAGCATTTATAGTTGTTTTAAATTCGTGACATTCGCTTCCAGAGGACTAAAATCAGTACGGGGCTGTATACTTCGAGTCTCTTGTGGTACTTCTTTATAATAGATTTAATTTAGTTCCTGTTGAACTGGCTCTTGAATAAAACTCATTTTAAGTTTGGGCAACTTTGGCAAGTTCAAGTCCGGGCCTCCGAGGGATGACCGACCGTCGGTACTATCATGATCCGGGATCATCGGATCATCGGATCATGCCGGACCGTACTGTAACTTCTGAGTGATCGGATCCTCACACTGTGAGTCAATCCGCTTGCCACTCTCAATGACAGTGATCCAAACTGAGAGAACCGTTGAACTAAATTGAAGACAGCGTTGGCAAGCCTGAGACAGAGTCGGAGCCTGAGCCTCACTGCAGCAGCCAGAGAACTTGATCGGAACCGTTTGTAAGCCTGACCCCCGGGCCCGCGACACTCACTGTGACAAGTTCAAACTTTCACCCCCGCGCTCGGAAACTGGCGACCATGGGCCGGGCCTCAGTGACCGGCGGCCCGGATCTGAACTTCGTAGTAGTAATTAAGTTAGTCAGCCTCCCCCGGCGTACTAGCCTGAGTCAGTCAAGCAACCCGCACTGGCCGGGCGGCACTGCGGCACGTCACGAGTCATGCGCCAGGCTGCCACGGCACTGCCGGGGCCGGGCCAGTCACGGTCCGATCCGATCACGTGACTAGGACACTGTGACCGTCCGTACTGCCTGGCAGGGCCTGCGGGCGGCGGCCCGGTGCCGGGCCGGGCCGGGCCGCGGGAGGTGATCTAAAGTGTTGGGGTCAGGGGTGATTGAAAGGGAAACACCACGGGTACAAATGGAGGATTTTAACCGGGTGGGATGTGTTCACTCTCCTTTTATTCATGTGGGTGTCAGCCAACAAGGGGGTAGTGGGTACTCTGCCGGCTTACTAAGCGCAATGAAGGTGAGCACGATGGAGGCAGCAAGAACATGCGGAAGCCGATATGATAATGCGTGACGAATGAGCCCGACAAACAATGAACTCAATGATGATGAAGGTTGAGAAGTGCTAGAAACATCCTTTATCACTGAAACAAGGTCCATATCACCCACATTGTACATTGCTGCCCTCACTCAGTGAAACTTTTCTTGCATTCCAAATTGATAGGGAGTATGAGTGCAATGAAGCGGAACATCCTTTGAAAATTTTCAGCAGATAAGTATATGTGTAAAAGACACTTTGGGTTCCAGTGAGTTAGTATCTTTGACACAGAGAAAGAGTACTTCAAAACTAGTTATGATGGCTTCACGAATCTCAACCCTTGCATTCTTCTTGTGTTGTCGATTTTTGCTCTGACAAAAGAACTTGGAGTTTGTTGCTAGTTTTGCTGTACATAGAAAGGAAGTGCCGAGGATGTCTGAAAACATCCGACATATAGTCGTGTTACAACGTATGTTGTTAATTGCACCGTAACGCTTTGCTTGGTTTCGTAAGAGTGAGAGAAAGATGATCCTCAGGGCGAAGCTTCATGGCGATTTCATCTGACGGCATGTTGCAGTTCATCGATGTCCTGCATCGCTCGGCTGTGGTCGGACTGTTTGGTGTGACAATCTACGGAGGTGGATTCATTGCTGTCCGTCTGATGGACGTGAGAAGAAAAGCACGTGAACTCAAGGAATATGCTGAGCAGAAAGGTGTGAGCTACGAAGATGCTGCCTTGCAGGTGAGATCTTTCGTTCCGTCTGTTGCATATTATCCTTGGCACTCTCTTTGGGAACCTTGAGTGATTTTTAATTGTGGGAACCATGATTTTTAATCTGTGCCAAGATACTGACACAGTTTGTTTCACAGCTCGGGTACAAGATTCAGGAGAATCAATCATAAAGAGATGTTTCATCAATAGATTCTAGATATTTCTGAATTGAATGGAGTTGTCAGCTGCTCTGTTCCTTGCCAGAAGCCAGTTTCTGATCCGAGACCTGACGGTCACGGTGAAACCGTGAAGTAGCCGATGCCTGATGGGGTTTGGTCGGAGTTCAGGCTTAGAACTTAAGTTAAATGCTTTCAGTTTGTAGTCCTTCTCAATGTTGAGCCTGTTCAAGGAGTCCCGTGCAGCGGCCGCGCGGCGGGCGGCTTGACCCGGTGACCGCTTCGGAAACTTCCGAAGTTCGGCCGTCGTGACTGAGCCTACTCAGGTGAAACCGGCCCTGGCCCGGGCGGGCCCAAGTTGACAGACTCGCCCGGCGGCCCAGGCTGGCTTGGCCCACTCTCACTCAGTAGGCCGCAGACTCCGAGCCACTCCGACACGGGGCCCCGGCGCCGGACTCAGGGCCGGGACTCCGGGAGGCGCCGGGCCGCCGGGCCCGGCCGGCCGCATCCGGGGGGCCCGCCGTGTGAGTCACGTCCGGCGGAGCCGCTGAGCCGACCGGCGGCCGGCCCGGGCTGCCGCGAGTGAGGGCCTGGCACTGGGCCGGGCTATGACTCCGAGTCGGTGTCGGTGACTCACGGCGCGGCCAGGCCCCGGCGTAGCCAGTGACAGCCGGCCCGGGGCCTGTGAATGGCCGCTGAGGCGGGCCGCCGCCGAGTTCGGAGGCTTCCAGAGAAAAGTTCTGGAATGCAACGGGATAGTAACGGTCAATCTCGTACAATATCATTCCATGTCCATCGTCCATGCGTGTTGCCATCTAGCGTACCTTGCTCTCGCTATACCTCCGCTCCTCTACCGCCTTCTCTTCTTCTCTCTTCTTCTCTCTCCGCGTCTCTCTCTCACTCCCTCTGCCTGCCTTCCTGCCTTCTCTGCTTGCCTGCCTGCCTGCTTGCCTTCTCTTTCTTGTAGATTTCCCTCCCTCCCTTCTCCACCTCCTCTTGCTTCCTCCTCCTCTCTCTCTCTCTACTCTCCACCCATGAAAATTCATTCACAATCGAACCTTCTTCACCTTCTCCCCTCCGCTCGAACCCCTCATCCCTGCCCATTCTCTCTTCCAGTTCACCCACTCGTTCAAGTCTCTACTCCCCGCTGTTGTTACATGCAGCTTTGCGGGAACACTATCGCTCGTTCCTTGACCTCAATTCTCTTGGTTTCGCTGCACGTTTCCTTCTGAGCATTAACGATCCAATGCATTCACTTGTTTTCCTTTTGATTGAGTGCTCGTGTCACGCGCATAATAGATCACCATCGTCCATTGATCCAGCTCTTTCTGACAAGGAGATTTCAAGTTATTTAGCATGTGATACGATCTTGTTGACGCTACTCCTTCTCAGGGTGCGGAGAAACCGATGCCGGCAGCAGCTTTGGTATGTGACCTGGACTTGGTGGCATGAGGGATGAGGGCTGACGGGTGTCGTGCTCTTCTCCCCGCAGGAGACCGACTCGGCTTCCGACGATGAGAATCTGGAAATACCCCTCTCAAGAGACGAGCAGCGGGCAAGATGGGAGTCGGTAGGTTCCTGTCCTGAATCCGAACGCCTTGCAAGCTAGTCGGCAGGTGCAGAAGGAGCATGAAGCGAAAGAGCACAGGGTCGGAGACGTCTGGTGGACTTGTTGGTGTCTTGATGCTCTGCGGTGACACTCTTCTGTCCGTCAGGTATGTCATCAGTCAGCGGTGGATGGACACCTTCAACGGGTACATGAACGGGATGGTGGATGGTGATTGACTGAGATCTCCGACACACAAATGTTGACGAGGGCTATGCAGATGCTCCTACCGAGATCATGAACTACGTGTGTTGAGCTGATCCGTGCTTCCTGCGTTGAGGCGTCTCTGCAGGACATATTGTTGGACGGTGTCTCGCGCGAAGGCAAGAATTCTTGGAGGCATTCAGAGGATATGGAGCAGGAATACCAGGTGCAGTTTGATTGCCAGCTTTCAAAGCCTCACGGCCCGAAGTTGTTTCCTACAAGCTCGCGCGGAACTCCTACACACGACGCGAGCACGTCTTGAGGTATGGCCTGAAGAAAGGAGAAGACTTCACGGCTGTGCCAGAAGCGCAATTCAACCTGCTCAAGGTACAGACTTGAATGGCTGGTGTTGGCCGTGACAGTGATCTTCAAGTCGTGGTTCGGGGGTTCGCATTGGATAAAACGACAGCTTGTCTTGAAGGACAATGTTGTCGAGGTGGAAGCATACCCCATCCAGGTTCCTCTCCCCTCTGCGCCGCCAATGTTCTCATGCAACTGCCGTGCAGCTCTGGGTGGAGAGACGCCGAGGCGACAGTTGTGAAGTTCATGCGTTACTGATCAGCTGCAACTCGACCATCGCAAGGTGAAGACGCTCTGGAGGCGCATGGCGATCAAGAGATGCTCATGGCAACTCAGGCTGCAGGAAACTGTCGGAATGGTCCTCAAGATGAGTGGCAGACCGGAAGTGGAGGTCAGAAAGAGAGACGGGTCGGTTGTCCATCTTCCCAAAGAAACTCACGTAAAGCTTCAAGACCTCAACGGTGACCCAACACCTCTCAACGTCTCCTCCGCCTTTCATCGAACTCACTCGCCCGCAGTCTCCGACTTCGACACGCTCTTTGTCAAGGAGTTTGACGACGACGACGACGACGACGACGACGACGACATTACCATGGGCAACTCGATCTCGACTACCCAAGAAGGAATCAGGTCATCCGAGCTGCTGGATACCAGGTGAGGCAGCAGTGAGGGTCTAACTCTGACCCCTCCTTGCTCGTCTCTAAGACCTCTCCTGCAGTCTTACTCCTCAAGACGCTGCGGGCTACATCTATGGGCCCTCGCCTCGCCCTTGCTCTCCTCCTGTCTCTGCCTTCTGCACAGAGCTCAGCGCCGCTGAGGGAGACGAGCCGATGGGCAGTGAGCGGGAGCATGACGCGACTCCTCAAGACCGTCCTGCCATCCTGGTAGCCCATCCCTCGCATCCCTCGACCGCTCTGCTGATTCCCAAGCAGCCAGGAAGAGGTCTCGTTGGCCTGTCGAACCTAGGGAACACCTGCTTCATGAACTCGGCCCTGCAATGTCTATCCAACACAGCAGCTCTCACCAACTACTTCCTTGGACGTAAGACCCTCCTCTTCTTCTTCATGCTCCCAACGCTCATCCTCCCTCTCTCCCTCCTCGTCTGCTTTTCGATGAGAATTTCTCCTCTTCTTCTAGCCACCTGGAAGGATGATCTCAACCCAACCAACCCCCTTGGCAACGGCGGGGCCATCGCGGAGGTGCTGGAAGTTTATGCAGCCCGTGGGAGGCTCGTGACGTCTCCTTGCAGGCGTACGCGAGTCTCGTCGAGCAGATGTGGTCGGCTTCGAGCACCATGGCAGGTGCTCCCACTCCCAGAGGCGGGCCTGGCGAGTCCTTGACCTGCTGCCAGTGAGTCCCCGGCACGTGAAGCAAGTCATCGGAAGGTGCGCCCCTCAGTTTGCGGGGTTCCTCCAGCACGACTCGCAGGTCTCCGTCCACGTCAGCTGCCCTCCTTCTGACCCCCCGCAGGAGCTGCTGGGCTTCCTGCTGGACGCGCTGCATGAGGATTTGAATCGAATCCGATCGAAGCCTCTGATCGAGATGCCGACCGGCGATGGCACCAACGACAGGTGAACCTGCTTCCCAGCTCTCGCCCAGCTGCTGACAGCCGAGCAGGGAGGTATCGGAGCTGGTGTGGGAGCGGTACAAGCTGAGAAACGACTCGATGATCCAAGATTGTTTGCGGGGCAGTACCGCTCCGAGCTCGAGTGCCCCTGTGGCAACGTCTCCGTCTCCTTTGACCCCTACAACTGCGTCACGCTGGAGCTGCCGCAGGCAGGGGTGAGGAGCCTGTCGACCACAGCTGAGCTGCTGGTCAGGTGACCGACTTCGTGCTCACGCTTATGGCGCACCATCTCAACAACGCGGAGAAGCCGATCAAGGTCATAGCTCGCCTCCCAGCTGGAGTTTTGCTGAGGGAGGGCTGCAGGTCTCTTTCTCGCTTCCTCGTTCTGCCGTCATCTCGGACCTCAAACGCGAAGTCGCGAGTTTCATGTGTGCGAGTGGGAAGGTGATGGTCATCGCTGAGGTGAGGAGGAGGTGGAGGAGGAGGAGATGAGAAAGATCGGGCTAAAAGAGTGTGTGAAGGTTTGGGATGGAAGGATACAGAGCGTCTTCAACGATTCCGATCGTCTGTGGGAGAGAAGGTGCATGATGGTGGTGGTGGTGGTGATGATGATGACGACGACGACGATGACGACGTTGATGATAAAGAGAGCTCGTAACAATTGATTTCTCTTTCTGCAGGAGGCCGACGATGCCGATTGATCTTCACGCGTACATACTGGAGGACAACGTGAGCAGGTTGGGATGCAGTTGGAAAGGAATGCTTGCTTGCTCGCTCTTCGCCTGACTTTCACCACAACAGTCTCTTGACTGAGGCCCCTCATTCGCTTTCATCTGACCCTGTGGGAGGCCCTGAACCAGGCAGGCTGTCTCACTCACTTCCGTCACCTCCTTTTCTTTCTCCTCGTCCTCCTCTCTTTCTCTTCCTCTTTCTCTTCCTCTTCCTCTTCCTCTTCCTCTTCAAGCTGATTGGGTTTGCCCGTCTTGTGGTGCGGGTTATCCTTGTTCATCTAACTTGTGATGTTGGCCAGACACGACCTCGAGCATCGTCAACGTCAAGGTTTTACTGAGAAAGTCAAAGAAGCTAGTGAGCTTCCGATCTCCTTCCTCCTCCTTCACGTCCTGCTGACCTTGCTCCCGCTCCTCGTCTACGTCCTCCTCCCTCCTCGTCCTCTCTCTTGTCGTGTGCTGACGTCTCCTCCCAGATGTCCTTCACCCCCATGTTTCCCTCCCGTGTCGACACCACCGTCTTTGGGATCCCCTTCTTTCTCTCCGTCTCACCTCAGCATGAAGGCGTCGTTTCTCTCCGGCACAAGGTCGCTCTTCAGCATTCCTAACCAACCGTCTCCTCCTGCCATTCTCCTCCCCCCCCCCTCCTCCTTCTCCTCCTCCCTCCATCTCCTCCTCCTCCTCCTCCTCCTCCTCCCCTCCCTGGGCTCCTCCTCCCTCCTCCCTCCTGGTCCCTAACCGTCAGCAGGTTTACCGGGCGATCTGGCGCTACTTCAAGTCGGACCTCATGGAGCAAGTGAAGGAGCTCGACAGGTAGGCAGGAGAGCCTCTGCCTGAGTGACACGGGAGCAGGAGGGGGGACGTCAGCCTGGGCGACTGGGAGGAGAAGATCCCCGACTTGCAGCAAGCGATCGTAATGAGGAGGGTGCGGACGTACTACGATGAGGGACAAGAAATCCTCGACGACCACGACGTGAGTGGAGGGGAGAGCGTGCGCGGGGGCTGACGGGGAGGAGCAGATGGGGTTGTTGGAGGACGGCTGTCTCATAAGCATCGACTGGACGGAGGAGGGAGTTGAGAAAGTGCTGAATGCGACTGAGACAGAAGAGGTAGAGGAGGATGAGAGTTAGAGGAGCAGAGTGAGCGGATTGTGAGAGAAGGGAAAGGGGAGAGGAGGAGGAGGAGGAGGAGGGGCAGGTGGTGTTGGTGGGGGGTTTTGGGGGTGGGGGAGGAGGAGGTTCTGCTCTGGCATGCTGAAGAAAGCTTCAGGTTGAAGTGCATGAGTCAGTTGATAACCTTGTGAGCTCCAAGGAGAACAAGGTGAAAATCCCGTTGTGGTTGTCTCAAAGGCATCAAACGCATCTGATTTGAAATTTTGCAATGTTTTCTTCGACTCTAATTTGAATTCTCATTTTGCTCCTTTCCACCCTCACCTGAAATCTCTCCCTTTCTGCAGAGTGGCAAACAGATCACGTTGCAGGACTGTCTCACCAAGTTCACCTCCACCGAGGTCGGCGGCTGTCGCTCAGTCATTCGTGTTTTGACAATCTCCCCAGACTCTCTCGGAGCATGACATGTGGTACTGCTCACGTTGCAAGGTATCACATGCAGAAGCCTCTATCCTCCCTCCCTCCCTCCCTCTCCTCTCTCTGCCCTGTCCTGCCCTGCCCTGCCCTGCCCTGCCCTGCCCTGCCCTGCCCTGCCCTGCCCTGCTCCTCCTCTCCTTCACTTTGAATGTTTGCCCTGCTCGGCTTTCACTTGAATCTGAACTGACGTCTCAACCTCTCGTAGGAGGCGCGAAGGGCAAGAAAAACAATGTCGTTATGGAGTGTTCCAAAGTAACCGTCCTCCTCCTCCTCCTTCACATCCCCCTCCTCCTCCCCTCCTCGCCATTAACCCCTGCTCTTCTTTCGTCTCCTCTTCCCCCTGGTCTCTTGTTCCTCTCTTGCTGCTCCTCCCCTCCTCCTCTGCGGACGATTCACTTCTCCTCCACAGCTTCGTCATCTTCCACCTCAAGAGATTCTCCGAGGACGAGAGCTATGGGGGAAGGTGAGGCTTTCCTCTCCTCCCCTTCCTCCCGCTGACGACCCTCCGACTCCTGCTGGTCGAGCAGGGAGAAGATAGAGACCTGCGTGCAGTTCCCCCTCGAAGATCTCGATCTCTCCCCCTACGTGAGTCTCCTCCTCCCCTCTTCCTGGTCTCCTTATCGTCCTCCCCTCAGGTCCGCAGCTTGCAGAGGCCAGGGGATGCTGAGGACAACCCTTACCTCTACGACCTCTATGCAGTGATCAACCATTATGGGGATGCGGGCTTCGGGTACCAGAGCGACTCCTCTACCCCTCTTCGTCTTCCTCCTCCTCTCCTCTTCCACATGTGCTTATCCTCCCTGTTTCTTTTCTCCGCTCTCGCCGTCTCCTCTCTCAGCATCACTGCTCTCTGACCAGCTCTCTCAGACACTACACGGCGTTCGCTCTCTCCCCGGGCAACGACCAGTGGTATCTCTTCGATGACTCCCGAGTGACCAAGGTCTCGCCCCCCTCCCCTTCCCTCCCCCCTTTCCTCTCTCCTCTTCCTTGTCGTGGCTCTCACCTCTTCCACTGCCTTATCACGTACACGAGCAGGCAGCCAAGGAGTCAGTCTGCAGTCAGGCCGCCTACGTTCTCTTCTACCGACTGTGAGTGCCGAACCCTTCGACACCTGACGCGCTGACGCCGTGGCAGACGCGAACCCTATGAGGCGCTCGAGTGAGGAGAGGAGGGGGGCTGCTGATATTCTTTCTTGTGATATACGGTGAACTCTCGTGACCTCTGCTGGGCTCCTCCTCCAGCTCCTCTCACTGCGAGTCCGCAATGGACTCGACGAGTTTCCATTCGCCGTCAAGGCTCTCCTTCCATAGCGTCACCTGCTCCTCTGCTCACAACGCTTCTTTCTCCCATCACACTGCTTCACCTTCCCGTCTCCGCATGACACCGCGAGCACGTTGCCTGTCAGCGACCAGCTCACGCGCCACACGACAGCATCGAACGTCGGCAGCTTCTTGCAGGTCCTACCAGCCGTCACCGCCTGCACACACCTCCAGCAGAGATCCACCAGGCCTTGCCGGGTGCTTGGCTCCAGATCATGACGACCTTGTCTTCCGCGCAGCTCGCGATGGTCTGCCGATGACGTCACATGCGGAGGTCCAGCAGCACCTCGTCACCTGGACGGGCAGGCCGAGGCTGGGGGCCCATGCTACATCCCTGACCCAACCAGAGTGCTGAGAGCTCTGAGACAAGATCAGCATGGGACAGCATGAGTTGGTTCCGGCTCTCTCGCACCTGATACATGCGGTTGAACTCCTCGTCGAGCACCACGTCTCCCGATTCCTTTATCCTCCAAATCCTGACAACTCCGTCGCATCCTCCGCTCACAAACGCTGACAACCAGGTCACTCGCTCGTTTGCTCCCCTCTTCTTGTATGCCACCTGCTTGTAGCGACGTGGCATTGGCCGTAGTGCTCGAGCCAGGAGCAGCAGCAGGGGCCCATGAAACTGCATTGCAACCGATCTGATGCGCGTCATGCACCACACGCTCGTCCCACGAGTTGTCCCCTTGCCCTGCGAGATCGAGTGAGATCACGAGGCTGCCAGTCTGTCCAGCACCTCTCCAGCTCAAGATCGAGATTGTTCCATCAGCTGAAGCGGCGGCGAGCTTCAGCCCGAGCTCGTGGGGGGCGAAGGCGATGCTGTTGACGGAAGACTGATGGTCCGCGTACTCGTAGATCTTGGTCCACTGCTGAAGCTGAACCTCCTTCCACACACAAACCTGGAAAGACCAGAAGACTTGAGCATGCGAGGGATATAGCATCGTACCGTACCTTGCGATCATACGAGCAAGAGGCTAGGATGCTCCCGAACTTGGGGTGAGCCCAGGCAACCTGAGGCCAGCAGATCAATGAAGAAAGGCAAAGACCGAGTTGCAGAGGGCAAGACCTGCCAGATGGGTCCCTCATGCGCGGCGATGGTAGCGGAAAGTTGGTGGGACGTTTGATCCGGGGAAACCTTGGAGGAGGCGTGAGGGGGCGAGGAGGAGGAGCAAGCAGCTCACGTCAAAGATCTTGATGAATCGATCCGACGAGCACGTCGCGAGTCTCTTCCCGTAGTAGTCGAGCTGCACGTCATGCTAGCAGGAGAGTGAGAGCACTGTCAAACACCAACAAGGCTTACAATCATGTCTTCATGCTGTGTGTCGATGGATGAATCTGGCATGGGCCCTTGAGATTGTGGCTGAGCGACCATTGCAGCCATCCTGAAACTTGAATTCATTTGATGTCAGTGAAAAATATCATTCCAACTCTCTCGACGTTTCTTGTTTGCTTCCACGTCTGCTTGCGCATGTTTGAACCTACCTCATGAAGGATATTGGTCTTCCTAATTTTCCAACACAACAGCTTTCTGCACTCTTCCCCTTGATACTTTTAAACTTATCGTCCTTCTGACTGCCTGCCTGCCTGCCTGCCTGCCTGCCTGCCTGCCTGCCTGCCTGCCTGCCTGCCTGCCTGCCTGCCTGCCTTCCTGCCTTCATCGCTGCTTCTCTCGCTGCTTCTCTACCGCCTCCTTCCTTCCTCTCCTCGCACGCCCGTGCTCATAGAGCGAAGACCCTCTGATGACCCCCTACCCACTAAATTCCTATGTTTGGATGGGGTGAAGGTGGTCAGGTCTCTGACCTGGCACTCTCAATTCAGAGAAGGGGTGGGGTTGTCGAATTGTGGGGGTGCATCGACGGGAAATGGGGGGTGGGGGTCCAACTGTTTTCTTGTAACAAGGGGGTGGATTGAGCTGCAGTCAAGCCATTCGTAGTGAAACGGTGGGGTGAAAGCTGGGTTTTAGAGGGGTATTCTGATGACCAGGGGTGGTGAGAACTGAAGGGGTGGTTGATAATTGCAATTCTGAGGCGGACTCTAATTGATCCAGATTGTGCCAAGGGGTGAGGTACCGGGAAGGAGGGGTGAAATTGTGGTCAATGGGAGGGGTTCTTTGTAGGTCATGGGGGTATGTCAGTGGGTGCAGGGGCAGGGGTACAGGAAGGAAGTTGGCGGGAACATGGGGGACGCAGACCGACTGCCGATGTCGAACGTGAGCAAGATCATGGCGATGAACCTGCCGAAAGGTGAGTGAAAACCATGGCGAACGAAGGTCGAAGCATTCAGAATAGGAAACAAAGGTTGAGGCGTTAAACGTGAAGAATGAACAATCGATAATTGAGAAGGGAAAAGAGAGAATGGGGAGAAAGGGAAGAGACAGGCAAGAAAGGAGAATACAGACATAGCAGGGAAGGAGCAATTTTAGCCAGGTGGGTCAAGAAATTGCGATGGAGGAACGGGAGTGTGGAAGTTTGAGATACAACAGAGGATAATGCGGGAAGTCTGGACAAAGCCAGCAGGAGAGGCTGCCGAGGCTTTGAGGAGATGAAAAGATGACATGACAAGGATTGAATGATATGAGAAAGAAGACATCTTGACATGATATCTCATCCGAAGATCGAATGTATAGTTGAGTACATGCGGAGATGTATCGGGTGGACGGAGTCGAGTAGAGCGATGTTCCTGTGGTTGGGGATGCCGCGAGAGAGTGAAATTGCAAACAAACTTTGTGAGGAGGGTGAGGATTCTGTGAGATACAAGCTGCGAACTATGAGATACAAGCTGCGTCAAGTGCGGTGGTCACATGGGGTTCTAACGCGATTCTTGAACTAGACGTTGCGGTTGCAAAAGAGGCAAGGGTCGCCCTGTCGGCATGCGCAACCGTTTTCATACATTATATCACTGAGTTGTATGTTGCTCTGAGATCATTCTCATCTACACCCTCATGCTTGTTCATCAGAGCTGTGCAACAATGTGACAAGAGGAAGAAGGTTACTCTCAACCCCGAAGACATCATCGAGGTAAGGTTCCTTGTCAAGCCAAGTTGGTTCGAAGAGTGCGATTGCCTCCTTGCAAGCACACAGTGATATGCAACTCTCAGGCGCTGAGGGAAGCAGAGTTCGAGGAGTTTGAAGAGACTCTGGTGCAATCTTTGAACAACTTTAGAAATCAGATCAGCAACGCCAAGAAAACCTCTGCTGCCAAGCGGCAGAAACTGGCGGACCCAGAGGAGGCTGGAGCAGACAATGCAGGTGATGTTTGCCATGGTGAGATGTGCCGCTCACATGCAGCAGGACAAGCGATTGATAACGACAACTCTGCTTCTCAGGCTGATGGTGGTCAAGATGATGAACAAGTGGCAGAGTCGGAAAAAGCCTAGACCCAATCACAATCGCCTCCACCATGCTCTCCTCACTTGGAACGCGCTGCATAGACATTGTTTTCCTGTAAAAATACCCTTTCTCCCTTAAAGGCTCTTCAAGCAAACTCTCTTGCCTTGAACCGTGTCTGCACACGAGAAACAATCTCAGTACATCTCCGGTCACATTCGCATGAATCCACATCGAAACCTCCCTCGACGCCGATCCGACAATCACACAATGTATTTACTTGATCACATATACTTAGCATCTCAAAATCACATCGAATCTCTGCCTCGTTACAGTGAGGCAGCAGCCAGCATAAGTTCAAACCTTCGAGAGAGATATCACTGGTGCTCTCTTGGCCCTCCTGCTCGGAGCAAACCTCCGATTGAGCATGTACGAGCTCTGCTGCAGCGCGGCTCGCTCCAAGGACATCTTTGCCAGGGTGTTTCGGATCTGCGGGAGGTAGGTATTGACATTAGTCTGAAGGTAGATTGGCTCTGACAGGGACGAATCCGTCCTGTCTGCGGACTCCTTCGCTCCGATCGCTCCTTGTCGCCCCTGCTCTCTAGTGAGCGCGTTGCTCGAAGGGTCTTCAGCTCCCTTGGGCTCGATCCGTCTCCAGAACTCAACCCCGCCTTTGACTCTCTTGACAGCAAACTTGTTCTTAGCGGCGAAGACAATCTCTTCGGCATGCTCTGCCTCGGAGAACATGGCCTTGGTATTCTTCCTCTTGCCACTGGGCTGCTGAATAGGCGGCAGTGAGGAATCCAAGGACTGCATGTTCTCAGAGCTTGTGATTGAGGAAATGCTAGGCTGGGGCAACACCTCTCCTTCACTCTCCCTTCCTTGTTGCGCAGCAAAGAATCTCTCCTGTTGTTCAAGCATGGATGCGCGCTCACGGAGCAATTTTACGACCGAGTGGTTCACCAGAACATTCTCGTACTTGCGATGCCACAGCGACGCGACATAGAAACTATGACACCCTTGCATGACTAGCTGATTGAAGTCAAATGCAATTTATCTCTTGGGGTTTGGATCTTAGACTCACTTAAAGTGTGTTGCACTGAGAAAAAAAAGATCTCTTGCAGTTCCTGTTATGGAGACAGCAGTGGTGTACTAAACGTCCAGGATAAGAAAGGAGCGGACGTGCGGTAAGAAAGAGACAAACGAGAAGTGCTATCGAGTACCTTGGGTGACAGGCTGACAGAGAAGCAAGAATTGCATACGAGGAGGAGGCAGGATAGAGAGAGGAGTGTGTGTGTGTGGTGGGGGAGCAGGAGGGGGGGACAGCTGGCGTGGTGGCGTGGGTGGACGAGCGAAGTGAACCTTCCACGTACCTGACACAGCAGGTCACAGGGATCGAAATGAGGACAAGTACCGTGAGTCGCAGGATCCGGTTCCACCAGCACCCCAACCTGACCCACGTAGGGCTGGCACCAATCCTCGTTTGCAAAGGATGCAGCTATCTTGACTTTCTCTCCTGGTTTGATCCTCTTGTCAAAATCTTTGACGATCCCTACACCACAGTCAGCAGGACAGCAAACAGCAGTCTCAGCATGTGACCTCTCCCCGCATCACTGACAGTCCTGCCTCGGAAGTCATCCAACACAAGGTCAACTTTCGCCTGGCTCAGGTCCTCCTTCCTCCTGAC
>NW_005434647.1:40730-49504 GCF_000315625.1 Guillardia theta CCMP2712 | reverse complement strand
AGGAGGAGGAGGAGGAACTTGGGCGGCAGGAGGCACGACGGGGAGAGGAAGAGGGCGCCGAGAGTTTTAGGGTCCGCCTGTTTTAATATACTTTTAAAGATTGGTACCAGCAAAAATAACTTATATATATATAATAGTTTTTAAGCAGGTAGAGGACAAGATAAAGAGGGGAGGGGGCAGGGAAGGGGGCATACGGGAAAGGGGATGGAGGGGGAGGAGGAGGAGGAGGAGGAGGAGGAGGAGGAGGAGTAAGGGAAGGAGTAAAGACTACAAGAAGTTATCTACATCATCCCCCCTTGCACTCACATTCTCCTTGAGCTCAAGCTCAGGAAGATACAATTTGGGACTCCTGTCACCGGACCGAATAACCCAGGCGATGCTGGCAGGAGGGTCAGCACCTTGGAACCTATTGCAAGCCTGACCATCACCTGGCAGACGTTCCATCCCTCAGGCTCCTTCCTCCTTCCTTGTCGCATCTTCATCGTGTAGCTCTCCATCCTTTCTCTCCCCGCAAAATCGTACGGAAGGGACGAGTCGACGTACATGGGGTAGATAAGCTCCTGCTGCTCTTCTCCTGCCTGCTTCTCTTTCAGCTCCACGAGAACCTGCGGTGACGAAGGGAGTCAGCATGAGGAGGGAGGAGAGGAGGGAGAAGACGATGCCTGGTTCCATGCTGGCGGGTAGCAACGGCCCAGAGGCTCTGAAAGGAGACGATCGGGTTGAGGGGAGACCTCTTGTGCCAGGAGGGCCACCAGCGCCATCGAGTCGCGGGATACAAGGGAGCTCGCGTCACAGGACAAGCGCAGGAGAGCAGCAAGAGCCCTCGTCGCTCGCTCCTCATGCTCCCACCCGATGACCTCCTTGCTCCTGCCCACCAGGTCCCTGCGCAGCAGACGAGCGCTGGACGACCGTCAGACGAGCTCGATAAAGGGAGAGAGGAAAGAGGAGTTGCAAGATGATGCACATGAAGCGAAGAAGGGGAGGGGGAGGGGGAGGGGGAGGGGGAGGGGGAGGGGGAGGGGGAGGGGGAGGAGGAGGAGGAGGAAGCAGAGTCACCTTTGGACAGCTGGAAGGAGCTGAGAGGAAGGCATCCTGCTCCACTCCTCTTTCGCGATTCTGCGTATCTCTTGAGAATGCGGCAGGGGATGAAAACGAGGAGAGAGACGGAAATTGGTGATGGAGGAGGAGGAGGAGGAGGAGGAGGAGGGAGGAAGAAAAGAAGGAAGAGGAGGAGAAGGAGGGAAGGTGAAGAGGAGGGAGGAGGAGGAGGATAAGCGCAAGCTTGTTGGGATTTTCCTCTCACCGGTAGAGCACGGGAAGTACAGAGAGTCTGACGTGCGCTCGTGGATGGAAAGACGCCTGATAGGAAGTGAGGCTGATCGAGAAGATGAGGCTGGGGGAGGAGGGGAAGGAGGGGAGGGAATGGCGAGGAGGGGGAGGAGGGGGAGGGTAAGAGAGGACCTGAAGTGCTTGCTGCAAGAGACGCTCACCACCCTCGCCCTCGGGCAAGACGTCAGCCAGGCCTGGGAGGGAGAGAGAGTCCAGGTGGTCGACCCTTATGGAGAAGGTAGTATCCTCCTCTTCCTCCTTTTTCTCCATCCAAGGCAAAAGCTCGGAGGTCTGCAAGCCTGGTGAGAGCAAGAAAGCATACCTCCTGACTCATCTCCCCTCCTCCTTCCCTCCTCCTTCCCTCCTCCTTCCTTACTTCTTCCAGCCTTGCAAGCACAAGCTGCTCCAGCTGCGAGTGTCTCTGCTGCATGAAGAGGCTCCTGCATGCTCGCATGAAAGTCTCGCGCTCTCTGCGATGAAGGTGCGACGCTCCTCGTCTCCTCGCGTATCTGTCGATCCATCCCTCCACCTGCCCCTCCCTCTCCGACAGGCAGCCCGTCGCCTCGTATGCTCTTCGAATCTGCTGCGAGAGGGGAGCAGGAGCAGGAGCAGGAGCAGGAAGAGTAGGGAGGTCTCCGAGCGGCAAGGACGTCAGCTCGCTGTAGGGCAGGCAGGAGAGCGCATGGGGGACGGAGAAGACTCGCTGACTGTCGTGAGCGAGCGACTGATGGAGGTGGAGGAGGGAGGAGGCAGCCTCCTTCCGGACCTCCGCCCGCACAGCCGTCCTGTGCTCCTCCTCCCTGACTGTTCGTCTGAGATGACAACAGAGTGCGGACTCGCCAGTCTTGATCGCCTCCTCTAGCATCTGACATCCTGTTAGGATCCTTCCCTTTCCCCTTCTCTCTCTCCCCCCCCCATCCTCGTCCCTACCGCTCTCGCCCTGGCGCTGGCCCTCTTCCCTCTCCTTTCCTCACCTTCACTTCCTCGTCAGCTCCATTCGCCATTAAGTTGCGAACAACTTCAGAGGAGATCTGAAGCAGCTCAGAGGTCTGCTGCAGCAGTTCTTCGTTCCTCTCCTCCTCCTCCTCCTCCTCTGCTCTGGCAAGATCGATCAACGTACGGAGCATGCTTGCTCTAGCACTGGCAGAGATTTGCCTTCTCCCTACTCCCGCAGCTTTTCCCTCCTCCTGCCCTCCCTTCATCCTCTCCGACAAGCTCTTGTACACGGCAGCCTTCACCCTTCTCGACCTGCTCGCGACAACCCGCAGGCATCGTCGGATCGCCTCCTGCACCATCTGACTCTCGTCGTCGAAACCCTCGACGAGGAGGGGGAGGACTGAGATCAGAGAGCGCGGATGACGTTGAAACGTCAAGCTCAATCCCTCCACCACCTCTGCCCTCACAGCCGCGTCCTCCTCCATCTCATATCTCATAAATTGTTGTCGCTCCTCCTCCTCCTCTCCTCCTCCTGCAGCCTTCCCCCCTCTTCGTGTTTCACCACCGTTCCGTCATTGTCATTCACGGCAATCATTTTGACCTGGACATGAAAGATCGGGACGATCAGCAGCAGAAGAGGAGGAGAGAGAAAGACGAAGAGGGTGAGAGAAGAGGATGGGTTAAGGCGATCAAGTGGTTCCAGCGAGCAGGAGAAGTCATAAAGTAGAGAACGAGGAGGAGAAACAAAATGATGGGAAGATGGGGAGGGAAGACGAAGGGAGAGTTGTGGAGGAGAAGGTGGGGAGAGGAGGAACAAGGGAAGGCAGAGGAGGAGGCTAGTCTGACCTCCATGAGAAGATTCGCCCGAGCAGGAATGAGCGAGCCGATGGGCTTCTCTCCATAAGCTGAGAAGACGATCAGGTAGGAGCTGAAGACGAGGGGGGAGACAAGAGGAAGGAGGGACGGAGGAGGGTGAGAAGGAGAAGACAAAGAGAGCGGGCAAGGAGGAGAGGAAGGAGTGCGAAGGATCGAGTGATCATGATGATGCCCGAGGGCAGAGAAAACACCGAGAGCTTGCGAGATCTTCAGCGTCGCCTCCCCTCCTACGCTGATCCTTGACAACCCCTCCTCCAAGCCTGCAATGACCTGCCACGGACCCCTTCACCTTCCCCCTTCCCCCGCCGCAGAGAAAGGACCTGCCCATCACCGAAGATAAATGAAAACTCCTTGGACCGCTGTTCGTTCGAGTCGATTTCTTTCCTGGGCATAACAACTTGAGACCAACGAGCAGGAGCAGGACGAGGATGAGGACAAGCAGGGGCAGGGGCAGGGGCAGGGGAAGGAGGACGAGCATGAGCAGGAGAGAATCTCACCCGCCATCCACAAGTCGCATGCTGTACGTCATACGTACTCGATCGCCCTGGCATGAGAAGCTCAGCGAAGGCGAGGAGAGCAAAGAATGCTCGTTTGACTCCATCAGGATGATCGCAAAAATGGAGTAGCGGGTGAAGTAGGAGTAAGAGGAATAGGAGAGAAAAGTAGCAGCAGCAGCAGCAGCAGCAGCAGCAGCAAAGAGGGGGGGGTTTGGGGGTGGGAAGGAGGAGCAGGAGGCGGAGGAGGAGGGAGCTTTGATCTTCACCGGTTTTGGGAATGTCTTTTCATCTCCTGCCTTCTTATGGTTCACCTGCACGGCTACAAGCATGTAAGAAGAGAAGAGAAGAGAAGAGAAGAGAAGAGAAGAGAAGAGAAGAGAAGAGAAGAGAAGAGAAGAGAAGAGTAGAGAAGAAGAGAAGAGAAGAGAAGAGAAGAGAAGAGAAGAGAAGAGAAGAGAAGAGAAGAGAAGAGAAGAGAAGACGAAAGGAGAGGAGAGAAGAGAAGAGAAGACGAGAGGAGAGGAGAGGAGAGAAGAGAAGAGAAGAAGAGAAGAAGGGAGATGATCAGAGGAGAGATGAGAAAGAGGAGGAGGAGGAAGAGGAGAACAGACACGAGAAGAGAACATGAAAATTGAGAATTTACCATCTTGCTTTTGTTCCTTGCTGCCCTCCCGGAGATTGCTCTCACGCCCCCATCCTCCCCCTCCTCCTTTCCCAACTCCAAATCCACCACTACTTCCTCCCGCTCCCCCTCCTTTTTCTCCCCCTCCTGCCCCTCCTCCTCCGAGTCCTCCTCCTCCCTGACGCGCTGGGTTGATGAATCCGAAGCCTTTGGGCATCTCTCCTGCTCCTCCTGCTCTTCCTCCGAACCCGAACCCAGCATGCTGCTTCTTTGCCGGCTCCTTCTCCTCGCGCTCCTCCAGGTAGTCGAGGAAGTGACTTGCTCCCAGCACCGGCTCCCTGAGAAGGCCGCAAACAGGGCGCGTCCCCCTTGCTGTCCTCCACAGCTTCTTCTTTGTCATGCACACCACCTCGAGAAGCAGCTGCAGACTCTCTCCCTGCTCTTCCTCCTCACCCTCTTCCATCTCTCTCATCTTCCTCTCTTCCTTTCTGCCAGCTGCTGCCCGAGCTGCAGCTCGAACCAGGAGGCGTCGCAGCCATGCGTTGCGCAGGGCAAAGGGATGTCGGAGGAAGAGCAGGAGCTCTCGAACGAGGGCGTCAGATTCCTCGGAGCTGGCGGACCAGCTGGAGTTCTCGAGGACGAGGAGGGAGCTCTCGAGGAGGAAACGATGATCCACCTCCATACTCCCCTGCCGTGCCTTTGCCTCCTTCAGTTCCTCCACGTGGTCCATCAGCTCCTGCAGCCGCACGCTCCCGTCCCAACCCCGCATGTCGAACTCACCGTGAAGGAAGAAGGATCGCAGAAGCTGTAGAAACCTCCTCCCTGCCGTCCTCGAAAACTCCTTGCGTCCATCCTCCTCCTCCTCCTCCTTCCTCCCAGTCCTGCATGGCACGAGGGTCTTGAAGGAGCGCATTGCAAACTGGTAGGAGGCTTCTTCTCTCATAGCAGCAAAAAGTCTTCCCGCCACCCTCTGCGAGGCTCCTCCAGGGCCGAACAGCAGGAGCGCCCTCCTGGCCATGCGAAGACTCAACGAGCTGCTGCTGTCAAGCAGGAAGAGAGCGGCCTTGACCATAGGAGGGAACTGGTAAGGAATCCTCTGCAACAGAAACTCTTCGGCCACACTGCACGCTGACTCCTCCTCCTCCTCCTCCTCCTGCCTGACCTCCTTGAGATGGAACAGGGCGCTGCCGTCAACGACACGGAGGGGAGAGGAGTGGACGTCCTGGTCCTCGACGAGATCGACGTTGGGAGGAGAAGTCACTCCAGTGACTAGCGCGCGTCTCAGGAAGTAGATGCTCACCTCATCCTCCGTCCGGAACACGTTGTCGAGGAGATGGAGGGTGCTACCAACGATGATCGGGGAAGGATGATCAAGGAGGGGGAAGAGGAGGAGGAGAAGGTCACGATCCCCCTTCACTCGGTCCGCACAGACATCCATGACGGAGAGGAGGGCTATCTTCACGCTCTCTTCGCTTCTCGGCAAAATCTCACAGAAGTATTCCTTGAAGAGCAGGAAGACGGAAGCGTTCAGACCCACCAGGAGCGCCACGACTGACGCGACCCTCGGAACCATCCCCTGCCGCAGATGAGGAAGGCAAAGCAGCGAGCGGAGGAAGGAAGAGGCATGCTTGTCGTCCCTCGCCTCCTCTTCCACAGTCTGTCGAAGGCAGGACAGCAGCAAGTTGCTCTGATAGGAGGAGAGGTGAAGAAGCTCGGAGCAGAAGAGCTGACATGTCACTCTCACGCACAGCTCCACATCTGTTCGCATGATCTCCATCAGTTCCGCCTCCTTCTCGCCGCTCTCATGCTCCCTTTCTAACCGAGCCAAGAAGCTCGTAATCTCGCCACGGAGGTCCATGGAGCCGCTGAGGATGAGCTACAACAGTGAGGAAGAGACGAGGATACGAGATGAGAAGAACGAGGCGACGAGGCGACGACGACGACGACGAGGAGGAGGAGGAGGCATAGTCGCTTCTGCCCCTTCTCTTGCCATCGCTCGCTTCCCCCCTTGCAGCATTTTCGCGGCCAACCAACTCTTTTATTGACTGAAAAAGAAGGGCAAACCGCATTTTCAACTGCCCGACACTATTTCGAGCCTGCCTCAGAATTACTTGCTGAGTGCCGCGGCGGGACACCCGGCAGTGCCGGGACTGACTCAGCCCGGAAGGACTCAGAGTCAATCGGCGGCCCCCGACAGCCTCGGAGCCCGGCCTCAGGCTGCGGCCGGGAGGAGTCCGCCGGCCCCGGCAGGACTGCGCCGAGTGTCGCGGGGATCCGGCGCCGTCCGGCGGCCGCTCGGCCCTCGCCTTCCTGACTCCTGGTAGACTTCAGCCTGGCAGACCGTGAACGGTGGGACTGACTCGATCATCGGATCACGAGGCCGGGCGTGGCCGTGAGAGGCCCGGGGAGCAACTGAGGCAGTGCCGCGGTAAATATGGCTGATGGCAACACGTTTCATGGGATCGAAAGGCCTACTAGCTGGACTCAAGCTCACTGGTTGCTCGAGCAGAAACGCCAGTTCCACGTCTTTGGCTTTCCCAGGCCTTGAATGCGAAACCCGATACTCTGCTCAACGTCAGCTGGGGCAGGCGAGAAATGGGTGGATGAGATACCTGCAGCTGGTCGTGGTCGAGGATGTTGCGGCCGTCAAAGATGAAGGCTGGCTTGCACATGGTGTCGAAGATGCGGCGGTAGTCGAGATCTCTGAACTGCCTGAAGTAGCGATGCTCAGCCGGAACAAGCGAGCAAAATTAAGAACAAGGTGGAAATGATGGACATATCAGAAAGGACGAAGGGCAGGAGGGGGAGAGGGAGGAGGAGGAGGAGGAGGAGGGGAAGGGGGTAAACAGGAAAGGGACAAGAGTTCTCACTTCCACTCGGTGATGATTACGACAGCGTGTGCCTGTTGACAAGCTTCGTAGGCGTCTGAACGTGCGGTGTGTAAGATGATGATAGCAGCCGTCAGAGAGGCAGGAAGAGACAAGGAGAAGGGAAGCGAGGGGAGTCGAAGGAAGAGGAGGAGAGGGGAGAGGAAGGAAAAGAAGGGAGGGGAGGGGAGGGGAGGGGAAGACATCCGAGTGAGAAACCTTACCTTTGACAACTGTGAGTCTGTTCGATTTGTCGAAAGAAGCTAAGTCCCTGCGGATCTGACGGAGAGAGAGGAGGGAGAGGAGAGAGAGAGGAGGGAGAGGAGAGAGAGAGGAGGGAGAGAGGAGAGAGAGAGGAGGGAGAGAGGAGAGAGGAGGGAGAAGGCGGGAAGGGCACAGGCAGTGTCAAAACTTGTGTAGCTGAAGCTTCACAGCACCTGATCTTCTGTGACCTCAGGGTCGAAGACAGTGACCTGACCAGCGTAAGGAAGTGAAGAACTTGGAGGGAATGCGAGCAAGGAAGAAAAGAAAGCAGAAAGAGATCAGCAGGAGCGGGGGGAGGGAAAAACTACGGAAGAGGGTGTTCGAGCATGAGGCCATGTCTACGTATACAGCAAGGAGAAGAGGAGGACCTTGGCGTTCTCGTTCAGCATCGTCCCGCAGATGTCGATCGCCGGCGACTCGCGCGTGTCTCCAGTGTCAGCCTGCACGAGCATCAGAAGCGGCAAGAGCTCGAGGGGTTTGCCTTGAAGGCGAAGCCGAGGACAGCAATCTTCTTGTCGTTGATGGTGTTGAACCTGAGGACGTGAGAAGCCGCAGGAGGAGCGAGCACCGCTCACATGGTGTCGACGATGAGCTTTCCAAAGCGTCTCTTCTGATGGTCGTTCATGCGGATGACCTGCAGAAGAGGAGAGGAGAGAGGGAGGAGCGACAAGACCAAGTCAGCTGCTGCCCATCACGTTCAGTTCCCATCTACCTGCAGCCAGTACTCGGCGACGTCAGTGAGGCCAGCGGACTGGCAGAGGTAGACCAGGTTTAGAATGTCCTTCTGAAAGCAAGAGCCTCCGAAGCCGGGCCCGCACTTGAGAAACTTAGGGCCGATGCCCGGATCAGAGCCGATGGCAGAGGCGACATGGTCGATGTCCGCTCCTGTAGCCTCGCAGAGCTCCGAAAGAGCATTCACGGATGAGATTCTCTGCTATCAAAGTCACACAGCACTTGTTCAAAGGAAATGAGGAGGCGGGTGGTGCGAGGGTGACCTGAGCCAGGAAGGCGTTGGCTACCAGCTTCGAGAGCTCAGCTGACCAGACGTTGGCTGCAGGTATTCGAGTGAGGCAGCGAAGAGAGCAAGGCAAGAGGATCACATTTCACGATCCTCTCGCGCGGGACCCAATGAGCGTAGACTGAGGAGAAGTCAGACCAGAGAAGACAAAAAGAAAAACAAGGTGGAGAGAGGCGAGGTAGGGAGGGTGGGGGGAGGGAGAGAATATGAACGGCTGGGTTACGGTGGAAAGTGAGCAGTGAAATCAAGAAAGAAGGAGAGAGTGAGAGAGTGAGAGAGGGAGAGGGTGGGAGAGGGGAGAGGAGGGAGAGAGGGAGAGGGAAAAGGAGAGAGGGAGGAGGGATGGGCTCCCTGTAGGAATCTCT
>NW_005434647.1:17159-40630 GCF_000315625.1 Guillardia theta CCMP2712 | reverse complement strand
AGGGAGAGGGAAAAGGAGAGAGGGAGAGGGAGAGGGAGAGGGAGAGGGAGAGGAAGAGATGCTAAGGTCAGAGGTTGGTGAAGAGATAGGAAGAGAAAGGGGTAGGCTACCGGAAGCAAGGGCCTCGATCGCCATGATTCCCTCCTTGCTCTGCGGGGAGAAAGTGAGACCACGTTGGAGGACGGAGCATCAAGACCATGGACCCTCCGATGAGAACTCGATCAGGTTGCGTCAGGTCAGCGATCGCCGTCCCCTCCGCAAGGAACTCCGGGTTTGACAACACCTTGAGAAGACTAAGATTGTCTCTCCAACGCCAGCTCGGCTCTACCTGGAAGTGAACCCCAGCAGGGCAGTTCTCTTGGAGCACACATGTCATGGCGTCAGCCGTGCTGACCGGAACCTGCGAGTGGAGCCGAATGAGGATAATGCTCCCCTAGCCCCTGCCCCTGCCCCTGCCCCATGCCTCTGCTCCTGCTCTCCTCCTCCTCGTTTTACAGTGCTCTTCTCGACCACGATCTTGAATCCTTGGAACAAAGCCGAGCCCGGAACTGTCGCCTTGCTAATGGAGCGAGCAGCTCCCTCCCAATAAGTCAAGTCTGACTCGGAAAGTCAACCGGAGAGCACAAGCGTCTGTGCTGCACCTGCTGCCCGTCCCTTGCCGAAGCCATACTCCTTGGTTGGGGTGTTGACAGAAACAAAGATGATCGCCGCATCTCTTACAGCAGCTTCCACATCTGTGCTAAAGAAGAGATTCTTCCCTCGGGTCTGCTTGACGACCTAGAGAGGACAAGTCACACACGCATGGGGTCGTCTCAGTCCTGCTTGCCTCCTCGAGACCAGGTTCGTAAATTGGCAGCCTGTCACTATTCCAAGCATCGATCCTCTGCAAAAGAACAATCAGCCGTTGACTTAGGGAATCAGAGCCTTTGAACCTGCTTGTTAAGATCCACCACAGTCACAGTGAGACCTGTCTTCAACGCCACCTACCACACTCTCTCAGCGACAGACCATTATGAAGACGCTCGTCACCATGGCCATGGTGGGTCCTCCCACGTAACCAGCGCCAATACAGCAGATCTTGCCTGTGTACGGCGGCTGATTCTCTTCCACTGAAATAATCGTCACAGTGCGCTTCATATGCTGTGACGAGGACGTCCTACACCGCAGCCCTCACGACTTGGCTGCGTAGTTCTCTCTCCCCCACCACATGCACACTCCTTGCTTCTCCATCCCTTCCCAATGTATTCCTTATATCCTCCTACAGCTCCTCCTCTCCTACAGCTTCTCCTCTCCTCATCAAGCTCTTGCTCCCAAGCTCCTGCTCCCGTCCCGTCCTCCCTGCATGAACTCACCTTCCCGCATTCTGCTTCACCGCCGGTAGTCTACCTCAGAGGGTTGGTGGACTACCCCTCCGTTTTACCATCAGTACCCCCATTGAGCGCTGTGGGGTGAATAGTTTTGCTGGGGATGCTAGGGGTTGGGTCGGTGGTTAGAGCAGGCAATAGCCGCTAGCTATTAGACCTGGTGTTGCCTTTATTGCGGTGACGTGGCCGGGCCCGGTGAGACCCGGGCCGAGTGCATTGATATTACTCAACACTTCATACTACCCCACGCCCTCCAACAAAGTACAATCTTGGGTAGGTAGTTGGGTAGGTAGTGATGGGAGAGGAGGGGTACTTCTTCGCAGATAGAAACCGGTAGTTGAACATGATGAGGGGTTGGTGATGGTTGAAGTTGGTAGGGTACATCTGTGATCCTTGTGACCAGGGGTAAAGTGGGTAGGGGTACCTGCAAGGATCGGAGGGGTGGGTAGGCTGAGCAAGCCGGGATTTTTTTAAAAATAATGTAGGTAGGGGTAGAGGTACAACCGGTTTGTTTCTATACAGATGTGAGGGTATAGATGAGGTGGGGTAGAAAATCTTCAATATGAGGGGATAAGGTTTTAGAGGGGGTAGGGTGGTAAGGATCGAAAATACGGGGTGGTAATTGAGAAGGAGGGGGTAACCGCATCATACAGGAATTCAGCCCCAGCCGGGTGGGTCATGTTGGGAAAACCATCGATGTGGGGGTATTGTCCAGATACATGGGTGGGTGGTTTAAAATAGGGGTGGGGGTGAAGGAAGGGGTGGTGTCATCATAACCAAGGACAGTAAAGAGCACGGGTGTATAAAAGAGTCAGAGGGGTACTTGATAACGACGGTGGGTGGTTTATCAGGGAGAAGGTTGGGTGGTCGTTGGAGTGTAGGAAAATGCATAGAAGATTGAGAATGGGGGTACAAGTGGTAAACACAGAATCGAGTGGGTGGGTCTACAAAGTACCGGTCTATTCTCATAATAAACCCCCAGAAGAAAAGGGGGTACATAATCGTGGACTAAGAAACTAGATGGGGTACGGTAGTCTAAAGCTTGGTGTCAAGAGGTAGGTAGGGGTGGGGTGGTGGCTCCCCTGCTCGTTTCTTTCGCCTCCGCCATTCGCCGTGGCATGTTAACGACGCATCCCTCGCTTCTCCCTTGTCGCGGCTCCTCCATGGCTTCATCTCTCCTCCTCACATCGCCTCCAACCTACCATCCTAGCTTGACCCCTCTCACTTCCTCTTTCCCGTCTCTCCGACTCGCTGCCGAGGGCTTCTTAACCCTGACTCCATGTTTACACCCAGTGCGCATGCGGCTCTCAGGATGCTTGATGATAGTCTTCTGTTGCTTGTTTCAGTGCTTGTGTGTGTCTTTAGTGACTCAAAATGCGGTTGCCACACACATGGCTCTTGTTCTTTTGCTTCGATGACTTTACTTCGAACTTGAAAGTTGGACGATACATTTACGTCTCCTATCTGTTCCCGATACTGGTAGAGAGCTAAAGGATAGCTTCAAGTGTTGTGCATGATCCCGTCTATTCCTGTTGCCGCATCAAATCTGAGGATCATGTCAGTTTTTGCAACTCGGCTCGTGTTTTATGTTGAGGCTTGTCTTATGTCGATTCGGTCCTCAGTAGTCACTTTGACTTCAGGAACAGTATCCTGCAACGTCGGGTTGAACGGCTCTGAATCAAGGGGGTGTGGTGGATGGCACAACCCCAAAACGTTTCCGCCAAGTCAGTGGAAGTGAAGGTAAGAGGCTTAAGAGTGGTTCCTCATGCCATGGGCGGTCAGGGTGGCAGGCTTGTCTCTTGTTTCTCTGTTTCCCGATCGTTGGGTATCTGATGATTTCCTGTCAGAACAATCTCACGCAGAGACATCCGAACGACTTCATGTCCATCATGCAACAACCTACCTTCCAGCTTCTGAACGGGATTCCTTCGATGTTGAACGGCATTCAGCTCCCAGGTCACAGCCAGAAGGGTTGGCCGCGCTGGGTCCACGTGCTGACAAGTGGCGGCAGGGTTGCAAAATGACATCATCAACTTGTTGAAGCCGCGAGGAAATGCGCAGTTGAGCCCTCAGGAACTCAGGAAAGGTTTCGATTTCTGGACAGAGGAAGAGAACACAAGGTTTGTTAACGCCATCGACTCACAAAAGTTCCCTCCCGATTTCTCGATCTTAGGTGAGTTGACCCTCTGAGCATCCGTCGTCAAGGGATTTGACATCTCTCGCTTCTGTAGCTGCCAAAGTTGGAAACAAAACAGTTGAGCAATGCCAGAGTTACGCGCGATTCTACTTCGAAGCGCTCAAGCATTTCAGAAAACTCCCTCCCGCGCCGGGGAAAGGGAATTTGCACATCAAAGCAGCCGATGTATACAACTTCCTTGGCATTGGAATGGCCTACAAAGAATTTCTATCTACTCAGAACTCGAGCTCTCCTCTCAAGACGCTCACGACCAGTTTTGTGCCAAGCACACCATCGCTTTCAAGCTTCACAGACGGCTTTTCAATATCCAAGCCAAGTAAGACTCCTTCTTCTTAACCTGAAATACTTCGGGATGATTCTTTCCACGCAGAGGTTGAACAAGAGACTCAAAGCAGCAGCAAGGGATCCATCGACTTCCTTTGTAGCAGTTCAGACGTGCCTTGTGAACCTTTGAGCATGTCAAATGTCTATCAAGGTCCCACATCCATACCTTCTATGTCCGACCCAAACTCCAGAAATGTCAAACCGGGAGCAAACAAGAATATGATGAGGTCTGGAATTTGTCACAAAGTCATTACAAGTTGACTTTTCCCGCAGTCCCAAAAATGATGTATGGACTTGGCCGGCGTCAACGACACCTCAAGCATCCAACAGAGGAGCGAAACCTTACAATGGAAACCATCTCCCTGCCCTCTCATCGTCGCAAATGCAGCCCTCATCAGACGAATACACCATCAAGAAGGAGGAGGGGGTCTCGAATTCGAGCACTGACGGTTCACACTTGATCCCTTTCCCTGGTTGTGACCTAACGTGCTGCTCCTTCTCAGCTATGGGCCAGCATGACTTCAACGAGGCCGATGCAGACGCACGGGCTATGGCAGAGGATAGGAAGGAAATTCTGGACAACGGGGACTCAACCTGGCCCTCCTCAGAGGCAGGCCTCATGGATGACGATGCTTCCAAGCCAATGGCGATAAAAAGGAGGCGGCCGGAGTCTCCAACCAGAGAGAAGGTGCCAACAGACCACCAGTCCTCCTGTCAGAGCTGTGCTGAGACCGATGGTGATGCGCAGGAAAGAGAGATCGACAAGAATCGCATCAACAAACGAGACATGTGGACTTACGCCTGCATGCAGCAAGCCCCTGCTACTAAGGTCTGTCCCTTCCTAGTCACGAGCTGCTGCTGAAGCTTGCACTCAATAGGAAGAGAAAGAGGCTCAAGAAAAAGAAGAGAACATCCTGGACGTCAAGAATCCCTGGGATTGGACCAGGAAACTGATCATCAAGAGCAGCGGCTATTCAAACTGGTGCTACTCCTTTTGACTGTGAGGAGAGTAGAGTGTCAGGTCACGGTCGCTCGTGGCAGGTGGCCGCACTTCATCGAGTACGTTATCCTCTCCAAGAGAGAAGTGGGCGATGACATCCGAACGATCCGGGACAAGGCTCCTCCTCCTCCTGAGTCGAAGTCTGAAAGGTCCGTTCGCTCCTCTCCTTCCCTATCTGATTGAGTCGTCAGACGCGGTGATGACCGGGAGACAAAGAGACCCAGGAAGGATGCTCCTGTGCACGGTAACGTCATGGCGTCGGTGGAGCGCAGCTGATGGTCGTCATGGCAGAGTGGGTGTACAACGGATGCATGGTGGAGGTGAAGTGGGAAGGAGACTGGTGGCACGCAAAAGTGAAGAAGGTGAGAGTGGGGAATCCCCTGCCGGCTGCCGCTGATCCCCTGGCTCAGATGAAACCACCAAAAGGCGGCGAGGGGCTGGAGAAGCTGTACGTGACGTATGTCGGTGGCACAGAGGACGAGGACGAGTGGGTTCCCATCTCCAAGGTAGGGACGTGACTCGACGATGCTGCTGTGACTTGTGCTCGAACAGGTGAGAGCGCCAAGGGAAGATGTTGACGAGAAGCTTCTCAAGGTGACGCTGATGCCCCCCAAACCTTATTGCCTGCTCTCTCACTGTGCGCTAGAACAAACGTCGATCCAGTGGGAACAGCAGGAGGAAATGAGGGGCTTTGCTGTAAACTGTTGGGGACGACGCTTGGAATCACGATTAACGACACGCACCGAGGCTACTTTGATGTAACGTATGATATGAATGTTTGTCTTGAGGCGAACGATCCGGCTCATAGTGATCACTGACTGATGATGAGTCACTCGGAGTCTGATTGTTCGATCCTTCAGTCTTACCCTCGCCTGTATTTGAATGAAACGCTTGAAACTTTACCCGGTACTGGCACCGTAAGGCCCGCGCGGCCGGCCGGGCTGCCGCAGTGATGCAGCACTGATGCGGCCGGCGGTACGGAGTCGCTCTCCGAGCCGCTGAGCCTCAGCCTGTCTCCCAGGCTCCGAGTCGGCCCGGACTCCGGCGGTGTGACAGTCAACTTGACTTGAAGCCTGCAAGTTGACCCGGTGACCGACTCAGTGAGTCGCCGCGACTCAGTCATGTCGGTTAGCCGCCCAGGCTAACTTAACTGGCCGCTGCGGCCCGCCGAATCATTGACCGCTGAGTCCGGCGGCCCGGCGGGTACTCCGAGTACGGCGTACGGTACTACCAACTCCCTTCGAGTCTCGCCGGTTGACGGAGGCTTTCAACGTCGCTCGCGGGAACTCCTTAAATCATGTTAACTTTTGATGCCAAATGTTCAAATGTGTGTGTTATTTAATTTGAAATTATAACCAGTAAGAATTGAAAATCTCTCCAAATCAAAAATTTTGGCCGTAAAAAGGCCAGCACCTTTGTCTGAGAGGACCCCCTTCAACCACTGATATCTTGGCGAAAGCGCGGGGGTAGGTGGGGGTTTTGGTGGGACTGCTTTTATGTGGCTGAAGAGGGGGGTAGGGTAAAGGCTGAGTAGGAGGTTGGTAGGGGTTCACTACCCCCCTTAGACTAAGTGGCACATATAAGGAGATAGGGGTGGGTAATTGGCACCCAAATTGTGTCGAGTTGTGTGGTAGGGGTGGTCATGTACCCGCCAGGTGGGGTGGCTATCTGGTATATTATAGAGGGTCTGCCTGTGGGGGATAGGGGGGTGGGGGTTATGACTGAGTAGGTGATACAAAGAAGGTACGTAGAATAGAGGGCTTGCAGGGGTACTTTTCTGGTAGAAGGAAGGGGTAGGTGAACAGAGCAGGAGGAGGGGAGACAAATGGTGGGGTAGAAGAAGGGAGATAAGGGGGGTGGGGGCTGCGGGAAAGAGGAGCTCTTTGGAGATGGCGACAATCGAGATTCAGGGATGGGAAAGAGGAGGAAGGGAGGGAAGAAGGGGCGCAGGAGAGGTAATAAGGAAGCAGATGAAATGAAAGATATGGCGAATCGGGAAGCGAAAGGAAGAGCTTATCTGAGCTGAGACTAGTTTCTTGAAGCAGGGAACGAAGAGGTTAGGAACAAAGAATGTGTGTTTCAAGACCGAAGGAATGAGACATATATATCTTGAGTGAGAGGAAACTTGAGAAATTGTGGGTGTTTGATCATGGGGGTTTAGCACTTTGATCTATACCCACATGAAAGATAATTTTCACTATGAGGAGAAAGCAAGGGGATCGAAGAATTGAACACCTCAAACCATGTTGTGATGGAAGGAAGTTTGTCTATCATGAAGTAGTTTAGAAAAGATTTCAGATCACACCAGGACAGATGAGCATGTGAAAAGAAAATAGGTGTGAGTATGCAGGATCAAGAGAGATGGGATGGGAAAGAAGGGCGAGGGTGAGCCATACAAATTTAGGCAACATGGGGGTAAAGAGAAGATGAAAGTGATGCGTGTGCCTTGTCTGAATAATTTTGCTTGAACAGGAACAAGAAGCTCAAATCGATTAGAAGCCGTCTTCGAAGTGTTTTAGATCCTTTGATAGGTGGCTATTTATTGGAGGAGCCAGTGATCTCGTGAAAGTTGTGGGTTCTCAAGTTTGAAAGGTGGGAGATCAGAAGAATCGAACGTCAAGGATCAGGTGCGTACGAGTCGGTGTGTCCTGGTGTCTTATATTTCCTAGCCGAGGTTAATTCATGCTCGAGAGCCTATAAGATGTCCGTGAACGTGGAGGACACTCAAGACCCCATCAGTGGGGACAAGCGGCAGGCCATGGAGCGAGGCGAAGGAAATCAGGAGAAGAAGGCACGAGTTGATCAGATTGACGAGATCGCATGTGTTGCAGAGGAGGACGACTATCAGCCAACCATTTCCAAATCCAGTGAGGTGCCGAATATCAACCATTTGAAACCAACGAAGCTGCCGCTCTTCCAAAGAACTCCTACCTAAAATTGCTCGTGGTCTCTCACTTAAACTATTCATCATCTATGACTTGAGCTGAATGAACGTCATAAATTCGAAAGAAACCTACTGCAAACGCAGGGTTGCTTTGTGACAAGATAGTTCTCTGCACCGCTGTGTTAATTAGAAGGTTGGTGTAAAGTAGACATGGCGATTTGCAAAGCTCTGAAAAGATATTTCAACATTCATTGGATTTCATCAAATGCTACGATGAAATTCATTCGCAAATCCCCACATAAACATGTTTGCAAGTCAAAGACTGGAAATCCAATCAGTTCCAGCGATTTTCACGGCAAAGATTCATGCCTTATTCATCCGAGACTTGTTCTATTCGAGTACCCGGTGAACCTGCTGCAGATTGTCAGCGGGACGGCCCTTCGCTCATCAAACATACCTGATCCTGGCTCGTCAGGGTTAGAATCATACCCTGGAGGAAGTGCGCAGCCCATCGGTTCGCTGGCAGCCTTTGCAGTGGTGGTCGGTTCGGTCCCCTTTAGTTCCTCATAGGCTTTCTGAAGTTTATCAGCGCGTTTGGATGCCAACGACATCAAATTTCTGTATCTGAGTGCGCATACGTCAGAACTAACGACTCGTCGGATAAGCGATAGCTTACAGAGCTGGATATGCGTCCAGAATATCACAAAGTTCCTCTGACTTTAGGCGTAATAATGTACAGGGTGTCGCGGTTACGATTTGTGCTGTTCTCTCGATCGACAGCATCAGGGCGACTTCTCCGAAGAAGTCTCCAGGGTGCATTCCAGAAACCTGAAAGATAGGATCAGAGAAAGAACTTTCAATTTGAAATAAAATTGACAACCTTGAGATTGTTTATGAGAACATGACATTCTCCAGCTTCCAATATGTAGATGCTGTTGCCTTCAACCCCGGGTCCTACCAACTTCTCACCTTCACGTACTTGAACCTGAAAAGAGGTGGACATCCATCAGTTTTGTTTGCCTGGGACTTTCATGCTCTTTACCCTTCTCATTTTTCCCACAATGTCTCTCCAGGCTTTGTCGGTGAGCTTTGGTTGTTCGACATCTTCTTCTTCATCAGATACCCCAGGCTCAAACAGGAACTTCAATCTCTGTACGATTTGAGGATCTACTGCGTCCCCATCACCAAATTGCAAACCCTGCTCTGACTGGCCCTTACTACCACTTCTTTGATTGCTGGGTGAGTCTCGTTGGCCTGAATCACGCGATGATGTTACAGTAACTTCACCGTCCCCATCTTCTATAACCCTGAAACGCGATGAACAAGCCCGTTTAATTCTAGCCCTTCCTTGGTCTTTCAAGCGTTTCAATAAGTGAGGATACTTTGACACAACATCTTTGAGATCGCGCCGGGTAAATTCAAATAGTTCCACAAGACCTTCAGCCTCTACATCCGCGGTTCGTTGAGAAGCCATTGTCAAAGCAACCTCTCCGAAGAAGTCACCATATCCCAGCTTTGCCACTTGCGAACCTTGTACTGAAACGTTGCATTTGCCGTTATTTATGAAGTACATTCCCATCCCGATAGTTCCTGATCTTATTACACATGTACTAGATTGAAAAAGAAGTGGCTTCAAGCGACTTGCTACTTCACACAGCAGGTCGCCGCTATCAATCCCTCCTCTGAACAACGTCATTTTCCTCACCAGTTCGAATTCGTTAGGCATTAGAGAAGTACGGTGCACACCAAGTTTTCCCGTCTGGTTCTGTACTTTCCTAATTGCTGTAAGAACATTCAGTCCCACTGAACCCTTCTTGTTCTTCCCCCGATTATCAAATGAGTCCTGTGTCTCTCCAATGCGATCAAGTAATTCCTGACAAGCCCTGTAATCTGCTCTGCGAACAAAGAAAGTCATCAGTCCTGTCAGCTTGATCTCTTTGGCAAGATCTTGTGATCGATCACTGTCTGGCATTGGGCCACTTGTATGTGCTATAGCAGCAAACTTGTCCTCATCCGATTTCTTTTCTGGCTTCGGTCCAGGATGGACCTGATATGCTGCATCCTTTTCTTCGGCGGCCTCTTCAACATTTGCATTCCTTGACCTTTCAATTTCGGCTAACTCTTCATCCGCTGACTCCTTCACATCATTCAGAATGTCACTTAAAATCGTTGCTTGTCTGCGTATGAAAGAAAGTGCTTTGCGAGTGGTTGAGGCTGTTTCAATTACCCAATGAGACAAAATTTCTGCCGTATACTCAGGGTCCGACGCCACCGGAGGAAGAAATACTTGTTTCACGGAGGGTCTGGGCATTCGCGCAGAAAAGATTGGTGACACCACCTTGTTTAAACTCGCGAGGACCTTTAAAACATTGCTCGCAAATTCATACAATGCTTCCGAGTCCATAGTATCAATTGCGTTATCATTTTCTTCCACACAATCAAGAAATTTGGTCAAAACCCTGTTTGTCTCCCAATGTACTTCTTTAATAGCACTTTCCTTCGACTGAATGTATTGACCTCGCATTCTCATCCAGTCGTCGCCTCCTTTTTCTGCTGGCACGGCATTTGCTAAAGTACTTCCAACCATCACCGTTATTCTACAATTGTGTAAGAAGGAGCACGGTTTTATCTCCCAGCCGTCCAGGTCGTTTTCGTTCTTCAAAACGCTGGGGTTTAATAAGAGGCCTCCTGTATTAGACGATGGCGGCAAGTAGTCATCGTCTATGGGAGAGGTAAGTGCGAGTGCATTACTTTCTGCTGGGGGCTGTCTCCGAAACAATGAAAGTGAATTGGAGTCCAATTTCATGGACGTTTCCACAATTTCAATGCTTTTTCTGGACATCTTGATCACGCTCAGAAATAAGAAACAACAAACCTAAGGCCTTGAGATGGAAAAATCGTTTACGCCCTTGCAGGCTGATCTAGTGGATGTGGGACAAGCCCAAGAAGATAAGATTTTGTTCACTTTCAATCTGAAAACGCAAAGTGAGAACTTGACAAAGCAAACACACCAGAAAACATTGTAGTCAGCAGCCTATGAGCACCGAAACGAACCATGAAGTCGCAGAATGAAGTTGCAGTGACTCTAGCTAAAGCACTACCAGCACAATGGAACTCTTGTCTCGCAAGAACTCGATCACAAACTGGTGGCCAAGAAAAGCAGCATGTACTAACAAGCACCCTAGATGGGCCAAGGGAAGCAAGAGAGAAAGGAAAGGAGACGAGAGGAATGCGAGACTGTTGGAAGAAATACCGAAGAAGATTGTTAACAGAGGTTTTTGTTTTTGGGGGGTTGGAGGGCGGGAGGAGGAGGAGGAGAGCGAAAGGACGGTGAGTGCATGATAAGGCAGCAGCGGCAGAGGAGGAGAGGCGCGCGATGGCGACAGGCAGCTGCAGCAGGGAGAATGTGGGGGTGGGGGTACCTTCGAGTATGATTACTACCCCTCTTTTGTAGAAAACAATTTAGGGTAGTTGATACAACGATAGAAGTAGGGGTAGTACCCGGCCTCTCGTGGGGGTTAGAGGGTATGGCCAAGCGAGTTGATTGCCGGGGGGTAGTGAACAAGGATCGACACCGGTGGTTGATGATGACGGGGTTGTATGAGTCAAAAGTTGAGTGGGAAAGGGGGTAGGGTGGGAATTCGATGGGGGAAATAGAATGCGGGGTCATCAGTTCCAACTCTGATTGCAGACCAAATGGTACTTATTATTCGAGAAGGGTGGGGTAGTACAGTACCGGTGTATTGTCCAGCAAAGACAACATGAACGTCGGGGTCCGGGTAGGGTGCAGGAACAGTTTTACCCACTTGTGACCCCTCAACGGAGGGGGTCATGAGCCTGATTCTTCGATCGTTAGGGGTGGTCTGGGGGTGTGAAGCTGAATGAAGGGGGTGGTCATGGGTGAGGATGACCGAAGGGGGGTAGGACCCGTCCTTTTAAATCATGTTTCAGGCATTGGTGGGTGGGGGGGTGGGGTACTTACTTGAGAAAATTTGTGAGATGAGGTCGGCCGGGTGGAGCCAACCATAGTACCCCTAATTCTTGGAGGAAGAAGGAGGTAGGGGTTCTAAATATATCATTTTAGACCTATATAACTAATGTAAAGGGTTGAATCTAAAAATGCATGTAGTTGCATATCTCTCTGGTACAAGAAGTCTTAGCCTAAAATACTAAAATACTAACTATAGAAATATTTCTCCAAAAAGATAGTTTTGGAGTATTAAAAGAAGTTCTATATCCTAAAAATAGGTGTGTTGAATGTTCCTGTTGTAAAATAACTTTTTCCTGAAGTAATTTTGAAATATACATGCAACAGTTCAAATTTGCAGTTGCTTACACGGCAGGGCCTGGGCTTACAGGCAAGATCAGCCCCGGGCCATTGTCCTGCCACTAGTGCTGACGGTCAGGCCCGCCGGACTCAGAGGAGGTGCTTCCACGCCAGTTCAAAAGTTCAAAAGGAAGCGGAGCAAGCAGTGGAGCAAGCAGCGGAAGGAAGCGGCACGAGCAGCAGAGCAGATATGAACGAGATTGGATCAGAGCAGCAAATGCGAGAAAGCATCAACAAGATGCTGCAGCAAGTGAAAGACGGCGTGACTCCCTGGCAAGCAGCTCAGGAAGTTCGTGTACGGCAGCCTCGAAACCATGCTCGCCCAGACACGAGTACGAGGGTGAGATCGCAGATCAACTCAGTCAGGCCACGGGGAGAAGAATGTTGGTTTACACCAAAGGAAGGCCATCCAAATAATAGATCTGAGCTGAGTCATTGGCAAAATGCCAATTTGAACGATACCAAGGAAGCAGACGGTCAAGACCAAATTATTGAATTCATCCATGCACGGCTCACGAGGTTGCTTAATAATCTGGTTGACCATCTCATCACATGATTGTTCATGTTGCAGGCTGGGCTGGACCATCCAAACAGATTGTACCGGGAAGGATGGAGTCTTTGACTTGCTTGCCAAAGTGTTTGACGACGTCGAGGACCTGCAGTCCAACTGGGTGATGTTAGATTGCACAACATGACTCGTGGTATGATTCATTCTCATGCCCCTGCCTTTGTTAGATGGAGCTTTCAAGAAACTTGAAACCAGAGCAGCTTTCACGGATAAGGAAGAACACTCTCACAGTGCGTGTTTCAACAGACATCTTGCAACAAGATGTCACGACCTCGCGGTTGGGATGTAGTGATGGTGTTTCGAAGCGTCAAGCATGTGCTGACAGTAGTGAGGCTCTCAGGGACCTCACAAATTCTTCTCTCCGCAGATCGAATCTGCGCAGCCTGAACGAAACCTCCAGGTGCCTCTACACCACCAGCAACCGTTCGTGCACTGAGAGAACAGGTGGAAGCTTGCAGGAGGAGATGAGCAAAGTGCTGTGTGAGCTGGATGAGGCCATCAAGAGCTGCTCTGCCAACCACAGTAGCTTGGTCGATGCTGAAGAGATCCATCATGTCAAGCCTGTCCCAGTTTCTGAATCAGAAGCTAGTGATGATGACTTGAATGACAGTCTGGAGGTATCACGAGAAGAGATGAGATGTGCGAAATGTCTTACAAGGCGATTGTTGAGGTCTATTCGAGGCAAGATTATGTTGTGCAAGGACAAGATGAGACAATCTCATTATCTTCGCGCGCAAAACAATTTCAACATATGAAAGTCTCGGATTTGTTAGCGAGGTGAGCTCACCGTCAGCATGTATCATGGATAACATGGATAACATGACTTTGAGCAGGAGCAACAAGATTTTGATGCAAGAAATGAAAGAATTTTCACTGTTCTGATAAACAAAACTAAGTAAATTATGGCGGCATTATGCCATGATGCCGCACCGCCGCTTCCAAGTTCGGCCGCGGCTGTGCACGGTCACGACTCCGGGGCCAGCGGCCGGGACCGGGGCAGGCTGGAACGGACCGTACTCGGCGACGGTCACGCCGGGCGCCGCTGACTCGGTGGGCCCCGCCGGGGCGGCGGCGGCACACCGGACGGTTGCCAAAGGCGCACTGCGGCAGTGAAGTTACCGTGCCCGTACAGCACCGTACTCTGATGACGGGAGTCGGAAGGGGTGTGGGTGTGCGGCAAGCAAACTGAGCCACCGGTGCCTCATTCGAGAGCCGCACTGCAGCCGGCCTAGACCCGTCACAGGGCCTGCTGGACTCCCTGGCCGGAGGCGGGCTGACTGCCGCGGTGGCCGGGAATCTTTATAGCTCTATATATCTACTTTTAGGTCCCATATATAGCTCTATATATCTACTTTTAGGTCCCATATATAGCTCTATATATCTACTTTTAGGTCCCATATATAGCTCTATATATCTACTTTTAGGTCCCATATATAGCTCTATATATCTACTTTTAGATACCATAAAAGCTCTCCCCTACACCGGTCTAGCTCCGACGCTCGAATGCCATTACAGGCTTCCTCTTCCCCTCCCCCTCTACGTTTCTCGTTGCCTATCTGCAGCTACTGATCCTGCCCTCGTGCTCGCTAGCCAATGCGGCATACTGCCCTGATCTTCGTTTTACATTCATTCCTTCTCGTATTGTTTTCCCTCCATTTTCCAATCTTGTATTCCTACGTGCTGTAGCTTTTGCTTCAAAAATTCTTCTAACATCATCCTTGAGTAGCTGGATTCAAGATGGAATGCTCAGTCTTCATCCGGCTTTTCGTGATGTTAATCTTCAATGCTTCCTGTGTATTTTCTTTCAATCACTGTCAACTCTGTAACCCAACCGGTAACGCCGATGCCATTGTTTCTAAACTCAAGCGTGACTTAGGTGTGAGCACAGCTCATGTAAAGCTCCTGAGGTTGGTGAGTTTGTGAGCAAGTGATGCATGTAAAGCTTCCTTGCAGTAGGCGCGTTTGCCCGGCTTCGTTTCCAAGGACCGTCAAGATGGTGGAGATCTGGCAGGGTGGCGAGGGTCTGAGAGAGCATGCAGATGTCTTCCTTGCTCCCCACCACCATCTTGGACGACAACTGGAGCATAGGTCACCCGCGTGCTGCGAGGATGCGGATGAAAGGTGACGAGACTGGAGACAGGGGTACAAGAGAAGCACACCATCCTTGCTCCCGATCGCCACAAGTCCAGCAAGTGGGCCCTCAACTTCGTCACCATCTTCAGCTCGACCACCCTCTCTCGCATCAAGTCTCATCTCTTCGCTAACCTCCTCCTCGCCGTCTCTGTCTTCTTCGCTTACTCCTCCAACTCCTTCAACTTCGTTCTGCTCACCCAGGGCATGAGCACGTCCGTACACGCGCTCCTGGGAGGCGCGCTCAGTCTCCTCCTCGTCTTCCGCACCAACTCAGCCTACGACAGGTTCTGGGAGGCGAGGAAGATCTGGAGCGAGATGATCTCTGCCGTGCGCGAGCTGAGCTGCATAGCTCACAGCTCGATGAGGGGGTGGGACCGGGAGCACCTCCTCCAGCTGCTCGCCGCCTACCCTGTCATTCTTCTTCATCACCTGAGGTCGGGACGGGCGCAGGGTAGCAAGAGCCAGAAGGAGGCGCTCAAGGAGATCCTGTCCGAGCAAGACGTGGAGCTCATCTGGACGTCTCGACATCGCCCGCTTGCTGTGTGCAAGATGCTCTCAGCCATTGTCAAATGCGTCTTCTCCGACCCCGACAAGATCCGGCAAGCCAACAAGCGAGTGGACGAGGCGACTGGAAGGGAGATGGAGATGGATGCCTTGCAGATCGCCGTCGCAGTGGCAGACGTGAAACAGAGCAGGGGGCACGCAGAGAACATGGTGAGCCGCCTGATCGCAACGATAGCAAACGCCGAGAGGATAGTCAAGACTGCCGTACCTCTCTCCTACTCCCGTCACACCTCTCGCTTCCTCAGCGTCTGGTGCTTCACTCTTCCCCTCGTCCTCGTTCACAGCATGAAAATCTTGATGATCCCCGCGGTGGCGATTATCTGCTGGGCTCTCTTTGCCATCGAGGAGGTCGGAAACATCATTGAAGATCCGTTCAACATGCCCTTCCTCCTCTCCTCCGGGCCCCCCTACACCGACGAGCTCGAGCTCGAGCGATCTTTCGTTAACATCCGCAAGGACATCATGGACAGGACGCCTGCGACTGAGCCGCTGGAGCTCTGGAGGGAACTAGAGGAGGAGGCGACGAGGAGGCAGAGCATGTGTCCTACTCCGAGAGACGGCAGGCTACGAGACAGCATCCTTCTTCTCGACTACGACGTGAGCGCATTTCATCTCAAGTCTCGCCCTGACGTTCGAGCAAGCTTCGTGAGCGACAGCTCGCAGCTGATTGCGTCGGAGAAACTCTTAAAGTTTCCCGAAGATTCATCGTAAAGGAGCATGACGCTCTCATGCCTGCTTGTTGCCTCCACCCTCTCCCTCAGACTCCCTCGTCCTCCAGCATCATCTTCTCTGTCGTCGCCTTGCTGACCTTGGCCTGCTCCTAATCAGCTGCCGCGGTTCCTGCTCGGCTGCCATCGCTCGGCCACCTCAATGCTCCGCTTCCCTCTGACTTGTATCTCAGCAGCTTCTAGTTCACACCGCTTGCGCCTCAGAGCGTGCAGTGGACTTGAGAACTCGTCGAACCCATACCCCTAAGCTCTCACATTCCTTAAGTCTTCAAATAATCTCTCAGCCCCTCCCCCTCCCCCTCCCCTCCTACATGTAAAAGCCCTCCCTGGGCGTCAACTGCTTGACCCGTCAACGCCGGACTGCAAACCTAGAGAGGAGAGGAGAGGAGAGGAGAGGAGAGGAGAGGAGAGGAGAGGAGAGGAGAGGAGAGGAGAGGAGGGCATGGGAGGGCGGGATTGCAGGTCATAGCACTGCTCTGGATGTACCGTGGGGATGAGGAGATATGTTAGTGTTGATGATCACATGAGAGGGAAGCTGCAAGGGAAGGAAAGGGTTGGAAACAGCATTTGACGCAGCAACGGAGCTTCGCATGTCGGGACAGGTTGAGCTTGAGCCTCTCGCCTCCGAGTTGGGCAGCAACGCAGTGGACGAGGTGAGAGGGCTGGAGAGAGCATCGATTCGCTTCCACGAGGACGGGAAGAATCTGGCGAGAGCCAAGACCGACAGCAACCTGCAGGCGAGGCTGATGGTCCGCCAAGCCAACCATCTCTTCGGGGAGACCGTCGCCTCCATGAAGATGCTGCAGGACCTCCGAGCTTCTCTGCGCTCTTTCGACCTCCCCAGCCCTCCCAAGAGACGTCTCCTCCTCCAGCCCTTCCCTCCCGTTCCTGACTTCAGTCCCCAGCTGCTGCCATCAAAGCCATCAACAGCCGACGAGCGCACTTGCCCGTCAGCGGGGGGCGAGCGGGGGGAGAACAAGAGCAAGACGCGCGCAAGTGCTCATGCTGCTCCGCTGCCTTCCGCTTTTAACTGTGGTACAGAGCTGCGGGCGATCGTCAGTTCGCCTTGCAGACAAAGACATGGTGAGCCCAGCTCTCTCTCCTCTTGCCTGAGAAGTTTGGTGGTGACGAGGAAGGAGAGGAGGTGGTGGCGGTCAGGGGGGGGATGCAGGGGCAGTAGCAGGGTATTGAGAATGTTTGCAGCATCTTCTCGTCCAAAGAAACGTCAAAGAGCGAGAAGCGGTTGAGAATCTCAAGACCCGCCACGTCGCTCGGCTACTCGTCGCTTCCCAATCGCTTGGAGGAGCAACAGGACAGACCCAGGCCAGCATCTGCCATGGAGTCAGAGGAGCGATCCGAGCCTGACCAGCTGCTGAACGTGATGGGATACCTCCCTCCATCCAACGACCGACAAGTGAGAGAAGAGGTGAAGACTTTGTCCTCCTCCTCCCGCGCGCGCTGTCTGAATGAGTTTCAGGATAAGGATGAAAGGATGCAGGAAATGAGGGGGAGGAGGAGCAGAGAAGATCCAAGAAAGACATTCTCTCCCTCACTCTCTTCGATCAGCTTTCCAGCATTTCCTCGCGGATCAATCCTCAAGCACATGGCCATGTCTTCGTCATGGGTCGAAGGTGACCAACGACCTGCTACTAGTCACTGCTCATGTTTCTTTATCTTCTCTCTCCCTCTCCCTCCATCCCTTCTCACTCCCCCTCTCTCTCTTCGCCCTTTACACGTCTTCTCCAGCATCTCGTCTCAAGATCACTCCTGGCTCGATCGTACGGCACAAGCCCCAGCAAGAGACAAGCACATCTCCTCCCACTCTCATCAACTCTCTGCATACCACGGTATGACAAGACTGCAAGGCGGGGGAAGCGGAGGAAGGATGCACTGAGCTTTTCTTGTCGGTTTCTTAGAGTGTCGCGTCGAGGCGGGTCAATTTCAACGAGTATCTCCGCGTGGCTTCAGGTGCGCGTGCTCTCCTCGTGCTGTCCCTGATGCTGCAGCAGCTGGCGACAGTTCCATGCGGAGGGAGGCAGCGAGAGGGAGGCAGCCAACTGCCAAAGGCAGCGGAGGCAACGAATCTCGTCGAGTCAAGACGGGAATGCTGGACTTCGCGAGGAGGAAGCAGCTTGACTGGTCCTGGAGCTCGACGGGGCCTCGTCCTGACCTCTCGATGGATTTTCACGTCCAGTCGCCCAACTCAAGCGACGAGCTGAGGCTGGAGGAACATCACGCGATCCTCCGACACTACACCCACACGTGATGGCGATCCTCAGCTCTCCTCAAAGCATCAGGCGATTGAGTGGCAAGAAAAGAATCCGAAAGTCTTCTCTGACCTAAGCAAACGAAATCCCCATGACACTCATATCTACTTATCCTCCTGCTCCCCCTACTCCAACTCTAGAGCTCGGTCTTGGTCTCTTCTTCCTCGCCCTTGCTCTCTTCCCCCTTCTCTCCCTCCGTCTCCTCCGTCGCGTTCACTTTTGTCTCGTTCTGCACCTTCAGGTCAGCACCGGCAGCCTCCCCGCGTCCCCTCACCTCCTTCTTCTCGGCCTTGGGCTTCTTGGGAGGGAGAGGCTTCTGCACGCGAGCCAGACGCTTGAGCGCTTCCTCGATGGCAGGGAACCTGAGGTGGAGGATCACGAGGGTCACCTGAGGAAAGTGAAGCTGTAAAGAGTCACCTCGCAAAGACCTCGTCCGAGGTGAAGACTGGGTCCTCGTGAGCCGGCTGCTTCTCTTGCTCCTCCATCTTGGTCTTCATCCACTCCTTCAACGCTTCCGTCTTGTTCGTCACCATCTACTCGACTGTCAGCCTGTACAAAAATCTCCTCTCCTTCCCTCTTGCTGGTTCTCGCTCCGCCCTCAACCTATCCTCCTCCTCCTCCCATCTTGACCTGTGTATGCGACTCGTTGAGCCAAGACATCTTCTTTGTGAGATTCTTGACGCTCTCCTCAATCGCCACGAGCATCTGCAAGGGACATAGAGATGAGAAACAAGAGAAGCGGAGCACAGAGAGAAGAGAGGAAGCAGCAGGAAGCGGAGAACCAGGTAGAAGGAATCGAGAAGAGTAGGATGAGCAAAGGGGTATGGAGAGTAGGAGACAAGGGGAGTAAGGGGGAGGGACCTTGTTGGCCTTCTCGATTGCCACAGGTCTCTCAATCGCCTGCTTCATGCGGAAGAAAACTGGATCGCCAACCTGAGAGACACGATGAGCAAAAAGTGACGGGGAAGGGAACAAGAGAAGCCGAGGAGAGGCCAGAAGAGAGCATGGGGACATGGGGAGGAGCAGGACCTGTGTGAGCTCAGCAAGCTTGGAGCGGAGGAGGAGGGTGTCGGCCTCCCAGCCGTCCTCGTCCAGCCACGAGCTCATCTTGTCGAGCTGTGCTGTGAAGTCCTTGCGGAAGGTCTCGGTGGTGACCTCACGCATCTCGACGTTGCTCTCGAGCTTCTCCTTGGTGGTGTAGATGTAGGACTCCAAGGCGTTGAACGCGCTCGCTCGCTCTCTGATTTTCCTCTCCCTCTCGTCGTAGTCCTCCAGCACTTTCTTCGTCTCCTTCACTTGGGTGCTCGTGAAGGGGCGAGGCACCGGCGTCTCTGCCGCCACAACCAGCGCCACTCGCCGCACTCTCTTCTCTTCCTTGACAGTACAGACTCTCTTCTCTGCCTCCTCCTCCGTCTGATTGCCCGTTGCCGTCTGGTTGTTCTCCCCCGCCTCCTTCGCTTCTCCTGCCGTCTCGTTCGCCTGCGTCTCGTTCTTGGCCGGAGGCTTGACGGTCTCGCACGTCTCTACCTCCACCATCTCCTCGATAGCAACCTCCGCCTGTCCCTCCCGTCACTTCCGCTCCTCCCCCTCTCTTCCTCCTGTTCCTCCCTCACCTTGTCAACCTCCACCAGCCCCGAGCGAGTCAACCGGAATGAGACGTTAATCTTCGGCTTGCCGGTAGCGTTGGGGAACTTTTCCATCGCTACAAGGGATAAGAATAAGAACCAACCCGAGCACGTCAAGACAGAGGGAGACACAAGAAGCCTCGCTCACCTTTCTTGACGCCCGTGATGTTGTAACGAGCGATCACCTGGCACAAGTGAGACACCAACCTTGCCAGTTCAAGAGACAGAGAATCAAGGGAATTGAGGAAGTCAAAACGGGAGGAGGAGGAGGAGGAGGAGAAAAGAAGAGGAGAGGAGAGTGCATGGTGCATGGGGGCGGAGGGGAGAGGAGGAGGAGCACAAGCAGCAGCAGTGGCAGCTACAGGATAGTACCACAGGGGTGTGAGCAGGAACTTCGTCGTCGTACTTGAGGGTGAAAGTGAGATCCTCGTCCCTCTGTGAAGCCATCAGCTTTAGCTCTATCTCATCATCATCATCATCATCATCATCATCATCATCATCATCATCATCATCATCATCATCATCATCATCATCATCATCATCGGCATCATTACGATCATCATTATCATCATCACCTTGAAGGTCAGTAGACGCTTGGATGGGATCCGATGGCCAGCCTGCAAACCCGTCAGAACTTGCAAAGGCGGCAGACATGCAGGTGAGGGAAACGAAGAGGAGCAGGGAGAGGAGTAGGGCAACAAGAGTCTAACCTTGAACAGCTTCACGTTCTTCTTGCCAGGTGAGCTTTCGGATCCTTCCGCCTTCTCCTGCAATCTCTCAGCTCATCTCCAGCTCATCTCCAGCTCGCACCTCCTCGCCTTCGGTCTCAGCGACTTCGTCAACTCCACCGCTAAGCGAGTCGATGTCGATGCTCACGGGGAAACTGCCAGACATCAGGCAACACCCACACCCATCGCAAGCCTCTGCTACACCTCCACACCCATCGCAAGCCTCTGCTACACCTCCACACCCATCGCAAGCCTCTGCTACACCTCCACACCCATCGCAAGCCTCTGCTACACCTCCACACCCTCCTCCTCCTACCTGGTGATGTCGTGAACTCCAAACTTCCTGAGACGGAACGCAGTGGACAAGGAGGCAGCGTAAAGAGCAGCGCCGAAGCAGAACGCCTGAACTCCTTCAGCTCGGCTGACACACAAGCATTTTCCTTCTCCTTCTCCCCCCCCCCCCAGCGAGGCCTTCCTCTGTCCTGTCCTGTTCGATCTGCCCCTGCTCCTGCCTCTTCTTCTGGTGCCCAATCCTCATTGCCCTTACCTCGTCTGCGTTGAGAGTCTTGTCCAGCTGAGGCTTGCCAGTTGAGGAAAGAATTTTATCCTGCACCATCGGGATGCGCCATCCTCCTCCAATGACTCCAACCTGCCTCTTGTCAGTCCCCCTGCCAGTCCTCTCTCCTCTCCCCCTCTCCCTCCTCTCTCCCTCCTCTCTCCCTCCTCTTCTCTCCGTTCTCATCCTCTCCCTCTCTTCCAGGACCGAATGGATGTCGTCCTTTGTGAAGTTCGCACGCTTCATAGCCTCAAGGATCGGACCCTCCACACGCTCCAGCAGATGCCGCGACGCGTCCTCGAAGTCTGCGAGCTCACATGAGTGGGAGAGAGGGCAGAGGAGCAGTAGACCAGCGCGCATGATGGAGGCACGGAAGTCATAGTCGTCGATGAAGCTCTCGATCGTCGGGTGAGCGTCTTTGTTTGCCGACAGAATGACCTGCGAAGCTTCATGAGCACAAGGAAGAGGAAGGAGACAAGGACATCACCTTGGTCTTTTCTGCTGCTTGGATCAACTTGGCCATCGCGCGGCTGTTCTTTGAGGGGTCAATCTTGCTCTTGCCCTTGAGAATCTCAGCGACTCTAACCAAATGCAGTGAGAGATAGAAAGACGAGGGCAAGAAACTTCAAGAGGAGCAGGAGCAGGAGCAGGAGGGGACCCGCAGGAGCAGGAGCAGGAGCAGGAGCAGGAGAAGAAAAACGATGAAAATGATTACTTGCTGGTGAAAGCGTAGCCTCCAAGGGACTCGTCCCAGGCGGTCGAAAGCACCTAGGCAGCAAATGAGGAAGATAGAGAAGAGGGCAGGAGGAAACAGGAGGACGAGGATGTTAAGTCCACCTTGAGCTGCCCAAGCGTCTTGTTCTTCTGGAAGGCTTCCTTGTCCGGTATCGCACTGAACTGCAGCGACAGGAGTGAGAAGAGCAAAAGCAAGGCTTCACCGGGAGGCTCCTCAGCGTTTTCACCTGCACGACAGAAACGCGGGTAGCAGTTGATCCCATGTCATAGAAGACGACATTCTGCCACCTCGTCAGGTCTCCCATGCTGCCCTTCCCCTCCGCTCTTCTCGCTCTCGCTCACTCGTGGCTCCGTGAGAGATGCGACGTTATGGTCGATGCCATATTTGAGTGCCACCGCTGTATGGTCGTTCATCAGCGCAAGCACATTGAGGCCTGGCAGCAAGGTCATCGCTCCTTCTTGATTCTTCATCCAAGTATCTTTCTCCTCGTCTCACCAGCGATCGCTGCAGCATCCAGGACGGCCTGTCGCTCGAACTGCCGGTAGAAACCTGGCACTGTGATCACGCAGTCTGCGACTTTCTCGCCAGTGTGCGCTTGGCCGAGCGACTTGGCGTAGGTGAGAACCATGGCAACAAGAGCTTCAGGCGACAGATGTCGATCTCCCTCCTTCACTCTGATCGCCGAGCGTTCCACATCCTCTTCTATCTCATATGGAAAGTAGTGCGGGCCGTATGCATCCAGCGCTTCCTTGCTATACTTCTTTCCAAGCAGCTCGCGGGTGTGGGTAAAGGCGAGGTGAGGCTTGACCATGGCAGTGTCACCAAACTCCCTCTGCTCTGCTCCGAAAGAGAGAGCATTGGGGCTCTTGCGCTTGGAAGCCTCGTTCAGGACGATCTGAACTCCCGCGCTGCGCTGTACCACTGCAAGCTTGATCCATTCAGACCCAAAGTCAATGCCGAGCACGTTCTGAGCCAGCGACACGTCGCTGCCAAGAAGGACAAGACAAGCGAGGAGCTGAAAGGCAACCTGAGCACACCAGAGTTCAGCTTCCAGGAGCAGAGTCAATTCACCTCACCTTCATCCTGGACCTCAGCATCTCACCACTCCTAAAGATAATGTCAGGACAATGACAATCGAAAAACATTTCAGCACTCGCACGTGGAAAACAAGAATCCAATACAGCTGTCTTCCTGTAATGTACCCGTTACAAATGCAAATCAAATTCAGTTACGAGAATCATCATGAATTTAGCATTCGAAAAATCGGATTTGATCGCCCTTCTCTCTCACTTGTTGACTGTGTCTCAGAGCCGCATTCTCAACCACAAGTTTGAAACTCAGATGGGAGCAGGGAGTTATTGCCAGAAGGGCTATAGACAATTTGCTTTCCTCGCCTCCTCACCTCCTTCGCCATCCCCTTAACCTCACTCACTCTCACCACACCAACTCGGTGCCCCGCCCTCTCCTCCT
>NW_005434647.1:0-17059 GCF_000315625.1 Guillardia theta CCMP2712 | reverse complement strand
TCCCCATCTTCACTTTTTTCATTGTCTGCATATCGGCCTCCTGCCATCATCTAACTCCACCCTTTTCACAACCACCCTCCCTTGGACATGAGGCCTACCCCATAAGTTCCCCGATTTTCGTATATCTACCACCCCTACACAAGAAAAATCTTGAAACTACCCCTTTTTTTCAAGTAAAACGTACCGGTATCAGTCATCCATCGAAGCTGGTAGGGGTTACTACCCTACCATGTACTCTCTATCAAAATGTACCGGTAGTACCTCCTCCACGTCACCTTCTCCATGGAAGACCCGCACGTGTTGCCCCACCCCTATCTCAATGACCCCTACCCCCATTATGCTTAGAAAATAGAGCAATAATAAGGGGTATTTGCGGTGAACATGCTGCAACTACCCTGGCATAATTGCCTACCCGGTCGGCGTCACTCAGTCATCGCGGCCCGGCCGTCGGGTATGATAGCCGGCCGCCGGGCCGGGCCGCTCACATGATGTCCGACGGTCCGTGACTTCAGTAGCCTGAGCCTAGTGTCACTCGGACCGGGTCCGAGCGGGCCGGGGGCGGACGCCGGTCCGAGATCGGGCCGGGATCAGCCTGGCGGCCGCCCGGCCGCCCGCCGCGTGGCCCAACGCAGGTTGTAGCGGTTACAATTTCTTGATTTCGTAACGGTCGACGCCGACGGCGGCAACACGAAATTCTGAGTTGAAGGTGGAAATTTTCAAAAGATCAGGATGATATTGCAGGATTTATGAAATATTATTATATGGTTCAAACTTTACATTGTATGTTTCAAATATCAATGGTTTTCATTGTGAATTTGGAACCTCCCTTCGGGAAATACTTGTGAAGGACGCGGAGCGAAATGAAGATGGCCTTGGCGCACGTGACGAGGGGCATGAGGAGAGTGGCAGAGATGCAAAGAAGGAGCTTGAGCATGAAGTTGCCTGCTGCTCCTGATGCTGCCACTTTTGTCTCTTGTGTCCGTGAAGAAGTCGCAAAGATCTCATGGTGGGGCAACCCACAGGTACGCCCTCTTCTGGGTCAACGCTGCGGCGTATGTGCTGCCATTGAAAGTGTGTTCTATGGTAGAGGCTCAGTTTTCTACATTGACCTCCCCTACTGAAATTATTCTTCTCGCTGTCCTGTTGTTGTGTCTCTTTGTTCCTGTGTCCACATTTCTGACCTGATCCCATCTTTTAGCGTTTGCAAGCTGCCAGAGAAGAGTTCAGCCATTTCATGTCAAACGTTTCGCAACTTCCAGACTTGAAGGTTGGTATAGTAGCAGCTGGTGCTGTAGCGATTCTTGAAACCTACGGCTGTTTCGTTCTCGGTGAAGTGATTGGCAAGCGACAATTGATCGGTATTGTACTTCAACATTTTGTATTTGTTCATTTTGACTGCTCGTAGGTTATCCAGTGAAAGTTGCTCACTCCCATCACCATTGATTATAGTGCTTTATGTGTGGAAACGCGTGGGCTGTCTACGTACAGGCATGCAATTGGCCACCTGCAGTTTATCAAGACCTGTTGAACTGGTATTAAAGTAGAAGTTTGCTGAGCCATTGGGCTAGTGCAGATTCCACCGTCGAATCCTTGAGGCCTGAAGAGATTTTGAAACCATCACGATCTTGCTATAGTCTCACTGGCAAGTACAAGAAACTTTAATCCTGACTCTGAATGACTTGATTCGCTTTACGAGACAGCAACTACTGATACAAAGCAGCTCTCAATGAGAACTTGAATTGCCTGATATTACCAGGCGAATCCAAACAACCCTCAATCATCCGTAGAGCTCCATAAGAACTGCACCACTAGCGCAGTGACATTGTCCAAGCTTCCTTTCTCAATCGCCATCTCCGTTAACTTGTCAGCGGCGCCTTTGCAACTAATGATTTGAGTCAAAAATAGGGTAACCGGCCCTACGATTTCATCCAACCTTTTGTTCTCGCGTATGTGCTTGCTTACAGTCTCAATCACACACTGGTCTCGCATAACGTCGAAAAGTCCGTCCGACGCCATGACAAGAAACTCGTCCTGCGGCAAAATCACCTCAGCAAGCCCTGAACCATACTCACTTGTGGTAGAAGCTCTATGGTCTTGATCTCTGGATCTGAAGTGACAAGTTTCCTCGGCTCTTTCATCAAAATATCGCCTATAGCTCGGCTCACAGCGAGAGCCGTCGGGCCAGCAACCTGAAAATGGTTAGTATCGCGATTGCACTGTCATCAGGACTGACTCTGTAAGTTCCCCTGAAAATGACATGCCCTCCCCTTGCTTCCACGGCTTTGCGCTCATCTGGACGATCAGGCTTGTGGTCTTCTGAAACCCTCAAATACCTGTACGGATACATGAAAAGAAAACCAGGGGATTTGGAATCCGCTACCTTCCTTGCCTGGAAAGAATTCCACGAGAATCACCGACCCATCCCATATGCAGAAAGTTGTTCCTCAGCAGAGCCAAGAGCGCAGTGGTCCCATCTCTCAACTGCTCTTCTCGTGCGATTGAGAGAAATCTTTCATACAGGAATTTTACAATTGTAAGTGGTAAATCAACACAGTACGTCCTTACCTTCTATCGATCTCAGCAAATGAAGCAGACATTGCCTCAGAAATCTGATTTTCGTCGGGCGTTATTTCAGACTGCAGTGATTCTTGCAAGACATGAGGAAGATTGTCTCGAGCATATTTCGATGCTCTTGAACCACCGTGGCCGTCAAAAACCCCAAAAGATGCCAGCCTCTATGAATGAAATTGCTCATTACCTAAAATTCATGGGTTACAATCATATCACCTATTCCACAAGATAAAACCAACCAGAGACGTATCTTCCATGTACGGTCTTTTTCCTTGTCGTTCCGACAAATCATGTCTGACTTGCAGTGGAATTCGGCACGCATGGATATCATCATCAAACACTTTGACAGTGCCGTTTGATTTGAGCTACAATCAACGAGTCAAAGGAAAACAAGAATCTCACTGAAATATATAAAACAAATGCTGTTGCACAATGAAAAGAAATCTTGAAACTCCAATCATTAAGAAGTCGGAGAGCTTAGGATGAATGAAAGGGTTGTTGAGAGATGGAAAGGATCGTATGAATGATTGAGGCAATAGTCACAAATGTAACAATTCGAGTTTGAATTGCACAAGAAATGAAGTATGAAAGTATCATGCTCACTTGATCTGGAGAAAAGGGTGAGGACTTTTCCTGAAGTCCGGCATCATCTCTGCGCCTTCGATTCTTTTCTTCCAATTTGAATCTAGAATTGAAATGAAAAACATTATTTCAAAATGAAGTTCTTGCAGTAAAATCATCAAGAATTGTGCGCTGACCTCTTCTTTGTAAGTTGAGAAATACTTGATGAATTCACGTTCTCACGATTGCTTTCCTCCATATCATCGCTGAACGATAGTCTAACTGCAGACTTTTCCTTCCTTCGCTTCTTTTGGATAACGCTATTTGCCGCGCTGTCGTCCTTGACAGCGTGTAAAACGTTTGATTTTCTCTTTCCTTCAGAAAAAGCCTCTTCATTGCTCTGTTGATTTGATACACTTCTCGTCTGAGGGTCCGTTTCATGCGCATCGAATCTGGAATCATCCATCCCTTTATTGTGGAGAAGATTTCCTTCCTCAAAGATTGACTCTTTTTCTGCTTCTCTTACGGTTGTATGGTTGGTAGATCGGCAATCTACCGGAGGCGTGGATCTGCAACTTGCTTCACTGTCCGATTGTTCATCAATCTTATCCTTGTGAACAGCAGCAACAGGAAGTAGAGTTGTCGTCAAAAGATGTGGGTGTGGCCTAGGAGGAGGCATGGCAACTGAATCAATCATCTCTGAGTTGTCTTTGTCCTCGTTGCCGCCATTTTGGTTCGATGCATCAACTTCAGATTCACACGAGATGGACGAGCTCTCCTCAGATTTTTAGCGATTTCAAGCGATTTGCCGCCACAGGAGTTTCCATTACGTGCAATCGGGCGCCACAGGCTTCCTATGGGTGCGCTAGTGCAAGAAGCATCATCTCTGACCACCCTGCATGAGTCGGCTACAGCACATGTCTCATGTGAGGCGCATGAAATGTGGAGGGGTGGGAGGAGAGGCACAAGTGGTGGCGGAGGGGAGGAGGCTCGATGCGTCGCAAGCTCTTCGGAGGAGCCGACTGACGCTGAGGGGCACGGCGCTTCTGGTAGCGCCATGGTGGCCCGGTGGATGTGATGGGAGGGCGGGGTATGAGAAAACAGGGGGTAGTTGGATGGATTAGAGTGAATGGTGGGGTGAGGTAGGGGTATGAATTTGCTGAATTTCGCTTGGGCCGAAGGGGTCATGATAGAGGGTGAAACAGGGTAGGGTAGTAGATTCAGGTTGTGGAATTGCAGGGGTGGTGGGTGGGGTTTTAGGATTAAAGGGGTGGGGGTGGAAGAATCGTCCTCGGGAGGGAGGATAAGGTGAGACTATGCCTTCTGGCATTGAGAGAGACTTAGAGGAATTGCGATGTAGAGGCCCCTGCTTGCACCTTTGACTTGGGTGTCTCACCCCCACAACTTATCAATTGGGGTTTTTGATTCAGAGATTTGTACCAGAACTATTCAGAGATTTGTACTGTACGATCAACATAGATCAGTAGATTTTTTAAAAGATGTTTTTCACTCAGGCAGTAGCGTTGTATTTGTATATTTTTCAGATAGATAATTTTGTATTCTGTTCCGGTACAGATATATTACTTTTTCCTTTTCTTATATGGAGATGGTTTTTAGAGGTAAAACTAGCGAGCTCATAGAAGGAGGGGGTATTATTATTATCTCTATTCGAAGCCAGTAGGGTATTGCTCTAAAATTATTAGTACGGGCAGGTTATTATTGCATCTGGAGATGGTGCAGTGGGGATGCGGGGCTTCCAGTTGTATTGACCCTCCCGCCTTTTTTAGGCCACAAACTTTAGTGCAACCAACTATGCTGCCGGCTCAATCATCCCCCGCCCTTCACCTCCCTCTCTCCCTCCCCCTCTCGCTCCTGATCAAAATGGATTATCTTTCATACCTTCCGCTTCTAATTGATTGTGACAGGATTTTTGCTCCACTGTATAGCATTCCTTGTGATGTCCACTTTTCACTGGATGGGAGGCGCAAGGGGAGTAGGTGGCAAAGTCAAGAAATTAAAATCTTCTCACAAGCAAGAACAGGTAAAGAACTCGATTTTGGCCTCTTTGCTAAACTCTTTCGTTGATAGCTGGAAACTCAGAAAAGCTTTTTCCGTAACATTTCAAGCCATCTCACCCCTGTCTTCAACCACACCACCGACATGCAATCAATGAGTTTGCATGCTTCCTTGGACTTGCAAAAGCAAAACTATTACTGCAGTAATGGGGCTGCTTCAAATACTTTGATTCCTCAGTCGAAATCACCTTATGCCGGGAACCAGATTTGTGACAATTCGGAAATTCAGAAAACTTTCTTGCTCTCGCAGTGCGATTTGATCTCTTCCATGGGTATCCTGCAAGAAAAAGATGTCATGTCAAACATGAAGGAGGTCAATGACGAAAGCGTTTTCCTACAGAAAAAATACTCACGTCTTCCTGTTTTACGCGAGCGTAGCTTCGATCCGGAGACAACTGAACTCCGTAAACCTACAACGTTGCCATTAGAGCGACCATTACCAGAAAGGAGGTTGAAGACAGCTTGTTTCGAATGGGGGGGGGATCAAGAATGTAATGACATCAATCATGGGGCATCGATAAGTACCGTTTTCAACAAAATTTCTAAACGGGTGGTCGCAGATGAGGACCAAAAGGCTTCCTCCTACTTAAGAATCAACAATGTGTCGGACTACAATCAAAATAGCAAGCAAGTTCATGTTCAGGTATCCAAAATTTTTGACGAACCAATCAAGACCACAGCTTTGGCAGTATCTTGCCAAGCACAAGTCCAAACGCAAGATTGCTCTACACAGACTGAAGCACCTGTGCTTGCGCCTTTGGTCGAAATTTCCAGTCAAAAACCACGATCATCTGATGCAAGTCAAGCTTTGGCAATATGCAATCATGTGGATCTTGATTACAAGCTGTCTCACAACCAGCAAGAAGATCATGTACCTTCTCAGAATCCCCTGCCAAGAGTCTTTCAAAACTACGCATGTGTGTATTCACTTCTGAATGAAGTTGGAAGCTCTTGAAAATGTAACAAGGCTGCTGTGATCAGAGGACGTTTCAATTTAGATGCTTGATGTGGATAGCACGCAATTCCAATTTTGATAATTTTCGTGGGACCAAAGTTCGCTTCACGAAACTCCGTCCGGATCAAAGAGTAAACGTAGGAATAGAATAATATGAGATCTACTTCTTGGAACGGCGTGCCTCGACACCCTTGAGATACAGTGAGAAGATCTTCAAACCAAACAGATAATACCTTTGCCAAAGTCTCGAGCATCGATTCTGTCGTTTCCCAATTCACACAGGCATCGGTGATAGATACACCGTACTTCAGCTTGTCAGCTTGCCCTTCTACAAGATCCTTCGGAAAAATTAGGCATGTAAGTTATGCCCAACTTTCATCAAGCTTCTTTACCTGGCGTCCTTCATGAATGTGTGACTCGATCATAACACCAAAGATTTCATGGCTTCCATTTGCAAGTTGGTTTGCAATGTCTTCGGCAACTTTGGGCTGATTCTCATGCTTCTTCGAGCTGTTCGCGTGAGAGCAATCAATCATGACCTTGTCTTATACATTAGGCAAAAACTATTAAGGAAAAGGTCAACCTTCTTGGGAAGATTGTTCTTCTCGAGGATTTTGCAAGTATCAGCGACATGCTGCGCAGAAAAGTTTGGTCCATCACTGCCTCCCCTATGAATAATGTGGCAGTAGGGGTTGCCCTTTGTGCCAACAATGCCAGCAAGTCCCTGATGGGTCACACCCATGAAGTAGTGCGGACAAGAAGCAGCTCTGATCGCGTCAACGGCAATCTGCATAGCTCCTGAAGTTCCATTCTTGAAACCGATGGGGCATGACAAACCTAGTGCAGGAGCATCAAGACTTGCAACGTCACAAATTGAAACACAAACCAGAGGAAAGCTCGCGGTGAAGCTGCGATTCAGTAGTTCTCGCTCCGATGGCTCCCCATGAAATTGTGTCCGCAGTATATTGAGGAGAGATAGTGTCCAGAAATTCCGTGCCAGCGGGAACACCCATCTCATTTACCGACACCAACAACTGTACAGAAGAAGTAAATTGCAAAATTGCATTTTCTTTTAAGGATTACATCGCGAGCAATGTGCAAACCCTTGTTGATCTTGTAAGAGCCGTCGAGGTCAGGGTCGTTGATGAGACCCTTCCATCCAACAGTGGTACCTATGATGACATTAAACGAAACGTATCTCTGACCAAGTCAGAGATACGTGGCTTCTCGAAGTAGACGCGCATGATAATGACGAGGTCTTTCGAGTACTTGGAGATGAGAGGGCTCAGGCGAGTAGCTGGGAAAAGACGAGTAAGTGGCCAAACAGGTTTATGCTCATGCAAACCGTAATCTTTCGCGGACTTGATGTCGTGAATGGAGCACGGACCAACAATAACAACGAGACGGTCATCGGTGCCATCGAGCACATTCTGAACAGCTGATCGAGCAGACAAGACTGTTTGCCTCGCCTGTTTGCAGCCAAAATCAACACGAACTGCCTCATCTGCACCACGTCAGTACAATACCTTGTCCGAAAGCGGAATATCCTCCGTCAAACAAGCAGGAGGGATCAGTGGGCGAACATCTCCAATGCGCGTATCTTCAGTGCTCTGTGCAAGATGTGGTCAGGAATGCCTTCTTTGCTTTCGCAGCGCTTCAAGCGTGTCTTCTATAAGATCACTTTGAGATGGTTTACGAGTGGAAGTCGGGAGATTGCGTGTTAGGAAGTGAAGATGGGGACGCACCTCTGGGCCCACAGGGAGGATGAGAGAAGAAGAGAAGAAGGAGGGAGAGTGATATGAAGAGCAGGAGGAAACTCTTGCGCGCTTCGCCTCTCGCTCTACCTGCGCCATTGTGCACGAGGACGTGGATGTTAGCGGACTTAGAACACCCATGGGGTAGGGGTGATCAATCAACAGGGGTGGAGTGAAGGACAACCTGTCCGAAGGGGTGTATTTCTACAGTGAAATCGCTATCAAGTAGGGGTACTTTCGAGGCCGTCGTGATTTCTCCAGGGGGTAGGTGTTTCACTAGGGGTAGTGGGGGTTTAATCAAGGGTGACTAGGCATCTAAAGGAAGGAAAGGAAAGTAGTGGGGTGGATCGCCTCATTGTGGGGGTGGGGTGGTCAGGTGTGACGGGCGTAGGCGGCCGTTGGGAAAAAACGTCCGCGACACTTAAACAAGCTCGGAAAAGATGAAACTTCTTTACTCAAAGTTAAGTTAAAAATCAGTACGTGAAACCTGTCGGACTCGAACGGCGCGCGGCCCGGCCCTGTTGAGGACCGGCGTCGGCGACTATGATCACAGAGTCACTGACTTGGATCATGATATCAACCAGGGGCCCCCGGCCCGGGGCACCCCGGTGCGGCGGGCATAACTCATCAGATCATCGGCCGCGATCCGATCCGTGACTGCCGGCGCCAAAACTCAGGCACCGTCTGGCACCGCCGGGCCGTTCTTATCGGAAGCGGCCGCGGCCCGGCCCTCCGAGTCACGGGCCGGGCGCGGCCGGGCGAGAGTAACCGTCGACCGTACTCGGCGGCGAGCCTCCCTCGGACCTCGGAGCCTGACTCCGTACAGGCCGCGGCCGGGCCTGCCAGCCTCAGCCGCTGAGCGGCCCGGGCTGCCGGGCCGCGGGCGCCCGCCGGGCGCCCTTCGCTCATTTTCCTGAGCGGCAGAGAAGTTTTACTCACACACAACAAAACAAGACCAGCCTGTAACCAGCACGGCTGGCAACTGTTAGCAGACCCGGCCGCGCCACCGCCAGCCCACGCGCGAACTTCGGAAGCCGCGCAGACAAGCAGGAAGGGCCAACTTCAACTTGAAGTTCCGAGGCAACAGGCGCTAGGAGGGTCGAGAGCGAGGATCCCCGACTGTATCGATGACGCTCTGAAGACCAGCCTCCCTCCGTCCGCTGCCCCAGGCGGACCCCCGGGCAACGCCGGCTCCTTGTCGGCGGCTGCCCTTTTCTCCGTCCGACGGCGGCGTCGGCTGCCTCCGGGTATCGCGTCTAAGGGATTGTATTCCTCCTGCATGCTCCTGCTGCTTGTTGCTTGATTGCTTGACCCTTAGGCTGCTTGTCTGCGCGGCTTCGCGCTTGGGCTGGCGATGCCGCGTCTGGGTGCCAGCAGTGCTGGTTGTTTTCGGGCCGCTTGTGTTTTGTGTGTGATTGTGCAGCTTCTCGCTGTGCGCTGTGTGCCAGGAGGTTTAGGTTGTTCCTGCTTTGTTTTGCTTGAGGCACTTTTTACCTTCTGCCAGTAAATCCAATGTGATGGATGTCAGCGCGAGCTCGATCCCTCCGTTGCTGCACATCATCTCCAGACCTGCAAACGCCGATCCGGCACCCGACGTCACAGTGAGGGACGGAGACGCCTCGCCGTGACGGTCCACTGATCAGTCACGGTGATCATCGAGTCCGGCGATGGCCCGGGATACGGTCACCCGAGTCCTCACGCCGACCGTACGCACAGGCCGCACTGCGGCAGTGAGAACGGTCAGTCACAAACTAAGTTGGCCCGCCCGCGCCGGGCCGGGCTGGGCCCCCACTCCGAGTGTGCTGCACGGCCCGTGACTGCACTGGCGCTGCCTGTTGTCGGGGCCGGCCGCCCCGCGGCCCCGGGCGCGGTGCCGCGGGGCCGCGTGCGGCGCACTGGCCGGGCACCGGGCCGCAGCACTGGAGTCCGATCGGACCGTCGTCACCGGGAGGCCCCGGCGGCGGGCCGGGTACGGTCGAAGCCGCCTCGAGTCCCCGGACGGTCCGGCCCGCCGGCCCCGGCGGGTCGGAGCTCGGGAGCCTCCGACCGGAGCGGCCGCGCCGGACGGTCCGGCCGCGCAAGTCCGGACACGATCACCCGGGGGTGGTAGTACTGTACGGTACTATGATTTAACTTAAGTTTGAGTAATGATACGGGACTATGCGGTCGCAAGTCGGAGATTTGAATTCAAGTCGGGGGGCGGGACTTGAAGGGCAGGAGAGGCGACTAGTGACGGGCATGGTGGAAGTGGTGAGGGACGAGCCGCTATGGCTGCTGTCTCCAAGCAGCGATGCAGCATGCCAGAGAAATGATCGCCGATACATATCCTGTGCTGTTTGCTCTTGGTTGAGAGCATGTCAGACCTTATAATCCCTCTTCAAAAACATCCCACCTCGCACCCGTTTTCCGGAATGTTACTCTATTTCGAGCTGGTGGGGTTTGTCTCGAAACATAGATCACATGGCTAATTGATTAGCATGAACAAAAATAATATCCATGCGATGCTCTACTAAGAACTTTCGTTCATTGTGGATTGTATGAGAACACATGTTTGCAGATATGAGTTATGAGTCAAAGTATAGGCAGATTGGAGATGCACACTCGAGAATGGTCTATTCACGTTGGATGAAGAGTTTCCTTTGATGGCATGAAGTCTCTGACTCTGGTTTGTCAGGCGCTGAAGATGCTTCAAATGCTGAAGAACAACGCCAAGATCCTCATCCCATGCTGTGTCGTCCTCCTGCTGCTCCTCGTCAGCCGCTCCGGTCAGTCATGGGACATGAAGGCCCAGCTAGCTGCACAGGAGGAATGGTTCAAGCAGAACAAGGTGCTCGGCCTCGCTGGGATCATCATCCTCGACTTCTTCTTCATCGTCTTCTTCTTCCCCGGCTCATGGTTCGTGGAGCTCTTTGTCGGGTATACACACCTACTGCGGCTGGCGTTTGTGTTTACCATGTTGCAGCTACATCTTCAAGATCTACTTCGGAGTCATCGCTATCTTGATCGCCAAGAACCTCGCGGCCTCCGCATGCTTCTGGCTGGGTCGCTCGCTACTCTCCGAATGGGTCGCGAACTTTGTGAAGAAGAACGAGACTTTCAGGTAGCTCAACGTCTTTCAAGCTCCTCCCTCGGGCTGTCAAGTCACCTCCTTGCTCTACAGATCCATCGTAGACTCCACTTCCCAGTCTGGTTGGCAGCTTGTGCTGGCAGCGCGTCTTTCCCCGGCAAGGACTGCACTCCCTGATGCTGCTGTCATTGACCTATGAGCTCAGCTCCCCTCCTACGTGTGCAGCTACGGCTTCTCTGTCACTCAGGTCTCCTTCAAGGAGTACTTCCTCGCCACCCTCTTCGCCTCTGCCCCCATGATCTTCATCAACGTCGGCCTGGGCGCCGGTGCTAAAAACATCCAGGATGCGTTCAGCGGCAAGGTGACGAAGACCCTCTTGTGACCTCGCACTCTTCTCTTACTCGTGCCCAGAGCTCCAACAGCACGCTCATCACTCTGCTTCCTACTGCGGGAGTACTGCTCCTGGGCTGGTGGATGCTGGTGCGAGACTCTGAGGGTCACTGTACTCCCCTCCTCATCCTTATATGCAGAAAGTGGTGAGGCGCGAGGCCAGCAGCGAACGAACTCCCCCAAGCAAGGCTCCTCCTGCTACCGAGACTCGGTCACGATCCACCACGAGGGACAGGAGCAGCTCCGCCAAGTCTCCAGCGTCCAAGGCAAGTCCTTACAACTCCCTTACATCTCTCCCTCCCTCCTTCCCTTCTCCTCCCCTTCATCTTCTGAACTGACGCAGGCCAAGTCCCCCGCCCGTGGCAAGTCCCCTGCTCGCCCCAAGTCCCCCGCCCGTGGGAAATCCCCTGCTCGCGCCACCAAGTCTCCCGCTCGTGCTAAGTCTCCCGCCCGCTCTAGGTCGCCCAAGAAGACGCCGTCCAAGGTAGTGAGAGGTGGCGGCAAACGGAACTGACGGGAAGCAGAGCAATCGGAGCAAGTGAAGGCGACGGCAGGAGGAGGCACAAGGTGAAGCTCTCCCGCCTTTCATGTCCTACTAGATATAGTACAAGCGTGTTAAAGATTAAGATAATGATAATAATAATGAAGATAATGATGCCCGTGATATGAGCAATCGACTCCCCTTGTCCTCCATGTCCCTCGACCTAGCGGACCTGCACGTTGCCGACAACAAGAGACTCCGAGGGAGGGAGACCCTTCTCCACCACCTTGAACAACGCATCTCGCACGTGCTGTAGCTCTGCGATGCGTCAGAGCCGCAGCAGCCTCTCCTCTCCTTGTCCTTACCCGCGTTTCTCCTGTCCAGGGCGGCCAACAGCTCCCTCTCCCTCCTTCGAGCCTGCCGGAGCGTCAGACGAGTTTCTCCCTCCCGCCGTGGCGCTTGCCTGCACCGCCTCCTCCAACTTGGCGTTGAGCGATTTTTCTTGTTGCTGCAACTGTAAACCAGTGAGTGCGTGAAGAGGAAACAAAGTGGAGGAGAAGTGAAGCTATGGTCGAGGGCTGCAACCTCCTCGTCTTTCTTCTTGAGAGCTTCTTCCCAACTCCTCAGGCGAGTCTCCCATGCCTTCAGTTCCTCAACCGTCGCGTCACTTTCGCTTGTCATCTGCTGAATCAGTCAACGAGAGGAGTGAGGCGTTGGCGCAGACTTGCACTGAAGGAGGACAAGCCGCTTGTCGCTCCGCTTGTCGCTCCGCTTGATCTGCTTCAAGGAGTCATGGCAGACTCGCTTATCGGGTCCTCACCGTTGAGAGGCACGTGCTCGGAGTGAACGTGCGAGGTCCTGAGACAGCCTAAGCAACAGGCTTTCTCTTCCGGCTCCTCCTCCTCGGCCCCCCACCTCTTGTCCTCAACCTCCTCCCTCCTCCTCGTTGACCTGTTTCCGTATCGCTGAGCAGGTTGCACTCCAAGCGGGTTGCCCCTGGGGGCTGATAACTACAAGAGCGTGAGAAGAGTAGATGAGTGAATGGCAGAGGGAGGGAGAGAAAGGGAGAGGCTTGAGGGGGGGAGAGAAAGGGAGAGGCTTGAGGGAGAGGCTTGAGGGAGAGGCATGAGGGAGAGGCTTGAGGGAGAGGCTTGAGGGCTTGAGGGGGAGTCTCACGTCGTAGCTCAGGGCCTCGGCATGCTTCTCCTGTAGAGGCTTCAGGTCGAGGAGGCAAGAGAGCAAGGTTACCTCCAACACGGCGAGATGATGACCGTTGCTCTCCCTGTGCACGGGCGAGATGAGCTTGCGGGGTCTCTCCTGCGAGCGACGTCAGTTGCATCCTCCATGCGGAAGCAGCTGACCTCGAGGAACCTCGGGGAGATGAGGTTGTGCAGCGGGTTGGTGCTGGTGAGGTGAACGCGTTGTTGCTGAAACAAGGTCAGAGGGCTGCCAGACGGACTCAGGCATCACATGCATCGACGACGGTGACTTGACCTCCCGAGCACTTCTGTTCTCTCTGCTCCCTCCTTCACTCCCGATGCCGTCCAGCAACAACTTGGGGACGAGAGGAACCTGCCACAACCTTCATCTCCTCCTCCACTGCCGGCGCAGCTCAAACCTGCTGGCGGGTGGGCGATCCGAGCCCGACGTCAGGTCGGAGCTGGGAGGGGAGGAGGAGCCCCTCCTGCGAGTGATTCTTCCCCTCCGTCCTGCCCTCCGCACTCCAGCCATCTCTCCTGATTCCATCGAGCGCGCCATGCTCCCCCTGGTGCTGCAAGTCCTTGACGGTCACGTTGGTGATCACAAACGCAGCCCCGCCCAAGTGCGACTGGCGGAGGAGGCAGAGGGAGAGCTCGCCTCCTCCCTTGAGTTCCTTCCTCATGGCTCTGATGTACTGCTTCAGTGCCTCCGGCCTCCACCCTGAAATCTCTCGCCCTTGGATGGCCTTCACCTCATCTCCCACTAGCACGCTTCCTCCCTTCATCTCTACCGCCTCCACGTCTACCGAGTGAACCAAGTACTCCTGGTTCCGCAAGGCAAGTTTGATCCCCTCCAGCTCTTCCACCAGCTCCTCGCTTCGCTCCTGTCGCTGCCAGCCGTAGTTTTGGTCGGGCGTCCTCTTCACGTCTTGGCCGGAGAATCTGGCAGAGGAGATGTGGTGGAAGCTCTCGAAGTAGGAGCTGCTGCCCTTCACGTTGGGGCTGCTCACGGGCGAGGCCCTGCCCACGTCCAGCCGCTGCATGTAGGAGAGCAGCTCGTCGGCGGACGGGCGGCTCTTGGGGGCCTGCTGGAGCATCCAGCAGATGACGCGGTGGAGGTCGGGGGAGTAGAGGTCGGGGATGCGGGAGAACTTTCCCTCGCGGATGAAGTGAGCGAGCTCCATCTGGTTCTGAGCGTCGAAGGGCGGGCGAAGAGCAGCAATCTCGTAGACGATGCACCCCAACGACCAGATGTCTGACTTAGCCGTGTAGCCTGCCCCCGAGATCTGCTCGGGCGACATGTACAGCGGCGTCCCGACTTTGGAGCTCGCGATGGAGTCGGAGTTGACAACAGCAGCCAGCCCGAAGTCAGCGACTTTGACCATGTAAGCGTCGTCGAGGAGGATGTTGGCAGGCTTGAGGTCGCGGTGAAGGATGATCTCCTCACGATTGTGACAAGACTGCAAGGCCTGAAGAATCTGCGACAAGACCCGCCAGATGAAAGCCTCTTCCATCCGAGACTTCTTCGACTTGCAGCGGTCGATCATGGCGCCCACGTCTCCGTTGGAGCAGTACTCGATGATGATGTAGATCTTCTGCTCGTCTCGCAAGATGATCGTGTCGTAGTACTTCACCACGTGCGCATGGTCAACCTCCCGCAGGATATTCACCTCGGTGATCATCATCCTCCTCTCCTTCTTGTTCATCCTCGAGTAGTTCAGCTCCTTCCACACTAAAATCTTCCCGTCAAACACCCGCAACACTCTGCTCACTGTCCCGAAACCCCCCGTCGCGATCCGGTTCAGAACCTGATAGATTTGGAGCCGGTCTTTCTCATAGGAGGGAGGGAACCGCTTGTCGCTGTCAGGATGGAAGAAGTGGAAATCGCCGGATGTCCCGTCTTGCACAAACCACTTGCCGCTGATAGACATGTCGCTCTTTCTCAGACCTTTGAAGGTTTGTTTCCCCACCAACGGGTTGTCATATGACACCACGAATTCAGCTTGCTTCGCGTTGAACTGACCGGTGACATTGAAAGAGCCGTTGGAGTCATGGCCGTGCCCCCTCATCATCCCATCGGCCCCGAAGCTCAAGACCATCCTGACCTCTCTCGACGCTCCTCTTCCTCCGGCCCAGCAGAACCCCTGGAACCCGGGGTCCTCGTATGAGCAGCTGCGAGTGAACTGCATCTCCTGCCGTCGGGTGCAAGGAACTAGCGCAGGTTGGGAAGCCTCTCAGAGGTGGACGGAGTGAAAAGCGATGAGGTCGCAACCTGCACTGATTTCGGTCTAGAAGTTCAATCGACCTGACATGCGCAAACAAACTTCATACGTTCAATCGAATTCATTCCTGCAACCCAAGTCACTGCCAAGGTATGCAACATTATGACCAGTCGAGTCCATAACAGATGAACCGGAAGAAGAAGGCAGAGAAACATTGTTGAAGCAGCAGGAGGTTGAGAGGGGTGAGGAAGCATGAGATCATCGGCAGCCCTCGCAGGTTCAGCTCTTGCGCCTGTGGGGGATCCCATGGGTTGGCAAGCGAAGCAGGCAGCAGGTGAGGGGCGAGCGAGGGACACGAGTGTGGATGACTGTAAGGGAAGTGATGAGAGTGACGAGTCGTTGGATGGAGGCCGAGGATCAGAGCAGGAGGCACATGGACGAAGCCAAAGAGGAGGAAACGAGGAGGAAGGAAAGACTGGAGCGGATGAACATGATGCGATGACGAGGTAGAGGCCATACGAGAAGGCAAAGAAGGGCCGGGTAAGAGGATAATGGACTGAGGAGCAGGAGGAGCAGGAGCAGGAGCAGGAGCAGGAGGAGAAGGAGCAGGAGCAGGAGCAGGAGCAGGAGGAGCCACGACAGGAGCAGGAGGCGCGAGGAAGCGTCTCGGACGGTAACATGACGGTAAAATGCAAACAGGGACGAGGAGAGGGTAGTCGTAGTAGATGAATAGTACCGGTGGTAGTTATGTTACGGTTAAAAACAGGGGTACTCCGAGGTGTAGTGTTCAAGGGGTAGTCCAAGCATCGGCTCGGGGGTAGGGGTAGGGTGGGTCTGAAAAGGAATCGCCTACCTCGGTCCACTTCAGTCATCCGGCGCCGGGACAAGGGCCAAGAGGGGGTGGGGGTAGAGGAGCCACATGGCATGAGGGAGGGGTGGTGACGGTGTTGTAGGAAGTCTCCCCGGACAGTAGGGTCCAACCCGGAGGGTGGAGGGGTTCTGCAGTGTCACGGTCGGCCCGACTGAGCCAGATCAGTTGTAGGGTGGGGTGGTCAAAAGGATTCAGAAGGGTGGGTGGGTACGGAACTTGACTTTACCCGGTTCCCCGCCACCGATAGAAACAGAAGGGCTAACTAAACCCCGCCTGATCTAAACCAGACGCCGTCACGGTGGGGCGGCCCGCGGGCCCGGTCACCGGAGTCGGGCCGGGGTGGGCCCGGCGGCGTACCGACGACGTACCCTGAGTATGTACCTCCGGTTACGCCGCGGCCGGGCCCGAGCCGGGTGACCGGGCGGCATGCCATTCACTCGGATGATTGACTTGAAGCTGATACTAGTGACGGCTGGGCCCGACACCCCCCCGGCGCCGCCCCCCGGCCGTTTTCCGGCCCGGTGGCTGGCCGCGTACCGTACTCCTGACCGGCTGACCGTGTCCCGGAGTCCCGGCGATCACGGTCCGGACTGCGGCAGTGTCGCGCGGCCAGGCCCGCCGGGCCCGCCGAGCCTTCCGACGAACTTCCCGCCGGACCGTAGTACGGTACTCCGGGAACGGTTCAGTTCAGCCTGGGCCCCCGCCGGGCCGGGCGGTGCGGCCCGGCCGGTTGACTCTGAGTACAGTGGTTGACTAATTCAAAATGAAGCTGAGGGGGATGAGTTTTCCTTGTCCAGTCACCATGGACAAGCTGCAGGTGACAGGAGGAGGAGGAGGAGGAGGAGGAGGAGCAGGAGCGAGGAGCAGGAGGAGGAGGATCAGGAGATGGTGGGTGGTAAGAGGAGCGAGGAGC